>NW_027460291.1:21417367-21717367 GCF_050947875.1 Dermacentor variabilis | reverse complement strand
GCCGGCAAAACAAGAATGTAAATTCTTGGGAGTAATGTTTGATAAAAAACTAAACTTCCTAGCCCACATTAAAACACTAAAAATTAAGGCAAATAAAGCATTGAATATCCTAAAAGTTTTGTCTCATAAGCACTGGGGTTCCGACCGAACCTGTCTTTTACGTATTTACCGGTCTCTTGTACGTAGCCTTTTAGACTACGGCTCCGTGGTTTATGGTTCAGCCAGGCAGTCCTACATCCAATTACTTGATCCAGTACATAACCTTGGATTGCGACTGGCAAGTGGTGCCTACAGAACGTCACCCATTCAAAGTTTATATGTTGAGTGTAATGAACCCTCCTTACAGCAGCGCAGAGCATTACTCACTTTTTCCTACGTACTAAGAATTCAGTCATCACCACAACACATATGCTACAACATCCTTACACAGTGCAACTCACGCTTACACTACACAAATAAACCGAATATGATTAGGCCACTTGTCCTGCGGTATGAGCAGTACTGTCGGGATTATGACATTCCCCACGAAGTCCTCCAGGTTGCCAAGAAACCACAACGGTTGGCCCCATGGTACCATTTCACACAGTTGTGTGACTGGACACTAACACATTTAAAGAAAAGAGACACTCCACACGAACACATCATACAAGAATTCCGTGCTCTTCAGGAGAAGTATCAAAATCACATGGAATTCTACACGGATGGCTCCAAAACAAAAGAACACGTGGGCGTAGGGGCCGTAACAGACAATTGGGAAACAAGTATTCGTCTACCAAAACATGCTTCGGTTTTCACTGCTGAAGTTTATGCTGTATGGATAGTAGTTAAAAAGATTATCACTGGCAAGCACAAAAACACAGTCATATACACTGATTCCTTAAGTACACTGAAAGCTCTAAATCTGAAATCTGAGTGTGAACCCTTGTTAGGGGATATACTAAACATGGTCGCGCTGAATAAATATGGGAGATCAATCCGCTTCTGCTGGGTACCAAGTCATGTTGGGATACCGGGGAACGAGGCAGCCGATGGGTGTGCATCGATGGCAGCGAACAAAGATATAACAAACACAACACTTCCATACAAAGATAGCATCCGTGCGATTAGAAAGGCCTTAACGGCGAAATGGCAACGCGAATGGGACCGTTGTGCTGACAACAAACTACATCTCACGAAACCCATAGTTGGCGAGTGGAAGTCGTGTTATCATCAAGAGCGGTTCATCGAAGTAGTTTTATGCCGGCTACGCATTGGGCACACACACCTCACACACAATTACTTACTTACGAAAGAAGACACACCAACATGCGAGAAATGTCAACAGCCACTGACAGTTATGCACATATTACTCACATGTACGCAGACTGAAACACACAGACGAACACTTTTGCACAAATTATATCAACTACACATACCTTTACACCCTGCTCTGATTTTAGGTGATGATCCGCTAGTCCCATTATGTGACGTCCGTAAATTTCTACATGACACTGGATTTTTGCATAAAATATAGGTTATTAACAAAGCCTTTTCCTTCACAAACAGGATTTTAAAATACCTCGTGTTTGGCGCAGCATAGCCTTAGCTGCTTTTGCGCCATTAAACCCCATTTAACTAACTAACTAACTACCGTGAAATTGTTGCTGTTGCCATACTGGGCCGCGTCAACGAAGCAGCTGCCGCCGGGGAGTTCGGTCGCACGGCGTAGGAGCGCCACCGCCCTGGCCTTCCTTTTTTCTACGTTGCGCTGGGGATGCATATTGCGCGGGGCGGGGGATATGATGATATTGTCTTTCTGCTCTTTCGGAAGGCCCTGGTAGGCGTCTTCGACAGTGGCCGGGGGGCCGCCCATCTCTGTTAGGAGTCGTCTGCCCGCCCTGGTGCCGGAGAGTGGGAGAATCTGTGCCATTTCTTGTGTTTCTGCAATTTTTTCTAGGGTATTATGAATACCCAACTGCAGGAGTTGGTCGGTGCGTGTGTAGTTTGGTAGTCCGAGCGCGCTCTTGATCCCCCTCCTTATCATGGCATTTAGCTTGGCTCGCTCGGCTCTCTTCCAATAATAATAATAATATTTGGGGTTTTACGTGCCAAAACCACTTTCTGATTATGAGGCACGCCGTAGTAGAGGACTCCGGAAATTTTGACCACCTGGGGTTCTTTAACGTGCACCTAAATCTAAGCACACGGGTGTTTTCGCATTTCGCCCCCATCGAAATGCGGCCGCCGTGGCCGGGATTCGATCCCGCGACCTCGTGCTCAGCAGCCCAACACCATAGCCACTGAGCAACCACGGCGGGTGGCTCTCTTCCAGACCTGCATGGCTGCTACGTTCGTGAAATGGCATAACAAGAAAGCGTGGACTAGCCTTATCAGATTCTCTTCGCTCAGGCCTATCTTTTTGTTAGCTACCCGCTTGATTAGACCGATGACGCTATCCGTCTTCTTTGCTAGTTTGTGAATGGTGATGCTATTTGTGCCTGTCCTTTAGAGTGTCATTCCCAAGATTCAAACGGACGCGACCTTGGCAATCGGATCTCTGCCCTTGGTGTAGAGATTAATGTCGATTTCAGTGGGGGGTTTCCAGTTCTGCGGCTTGCGGCCCTTTCTAGTTGGGCTGTAGAGAAGGAGCTCCGATTTCTTTGAGGAGCACCGGAGTCCCGTGTCGGTTAGAAAGCGCTCTGTAGTGTCGACAGCTTCCTGGAGAGCGGCTTCGACTTGTCCGTCACTGCCACCCGCGCACCAGACAGTGATGTCCGCGTAGATCATGTGACCGATGCCCTAGACCTTGTCTAGGTATCTCGAGAGGTTGACCATTGCGATGTTGAAGAGGAGCGGTGAGATGACTGACCCCTGGGGGGTGCCTCTTCTGCTCAGCTCCATTTTCTGTGATTCCACATCTCCAGCCTTGAGGATGGCGCATTGTTTGCTCAAGAAAGACCTGACGAAGGCATGGAAGGACGAGCTTAGGTCGAGTTTGGAGATGGCGTCGAGAACGAACTCGTGACGGATGTTACCAAAGGCCTTCTCCAGGTCCAAACCAAGGATGACTCTCATGTCCCGAGTGCAGCGTTCCGGGATTTGGATCTTGATAAGCTTCATGGCGTCCTGGGTGGAGGGGCCTGGCCTGAAACCTATCATGTTGTGAGGGAAAAGGTCGTTGGTCTCGATATACTCGGCAATTCTGTTATAGATGGCGTGCACGGCCACGTTCCCTGCACATGACATCAGTGAGATGGGGCGGAGGTTGTCCAAGCTCGGTGGTTTACCGGGCTTTGGGATGAGTATGACCTTCGCCAACTTCCATTGTTGCGGTACAATTCCCTCCTCCCAAATCCGATTTATCTCATCTGTGAGAAACTGATAGATGCGTCCTCTAGGTTTCTGAGAGCCTAGTTGTTAATGTGATCCGGGCCGGGTGCTGACCTACCATTGAGGTCGTGTAGAGCGCGGCGGATTTCACTGACTTTGAAAGGCTCGTCCAGCGCGGAGTTCGGCTTCCTTTTGTACACTTGGTATGCCGCCTCATCGGCCACAGTTTTGAGCGGCAGGTACTTTTTAGCTAGCATCTCCAGAACGTCCTCTTCCGAAGACGATTTCTTGGCTTCGTGGAGCGCTTTAGCGAGGACACTTCTCTGGTTTGACTTGGTGCCGGGGTCGTCGAGCAAGTGTTTGAGAAGATTCTACTTGCCTCCCGTGCGCATCTGCCCGTCGATTGAATTGCATATTTTGTCCCATTGCTGCCTAGACAGGGTTTGGCAGTGCTCGTGGATCTGTTTGTTGATCTTGGCTACCTTTTTTCTGAGCTTGCGATTCAAGCGCGGGTTCTACCTCTCGAGAAGTGATTGCTTGGCCTCGAGAAGGTGTGCTAGCCTGCTATTCATTTTGTATATCTGTAGATCCGTTTCTATGGTTTTGGTGGTGGAGCAGACATCTTGCAGATTTAGTGCGGACCACTGGACGAGACTCTCCGGCTTTTCTACATGGGCGGCACTGGCGTTGCGAACCTCACGAAATTTGTCCCAGTCAGGGACCGAGAAGGCCTTCTTTATTTTCTGCTCCACTTGTAAGCTCGTGGCCGTGATGTAATGATCGCCACCGAGGTGTATGAGCAGATTCGACCACACGGATGAGCCACCGTTTTTATCAAAGGCGAGATCCGGGACAGAGTCCCTGGTCGAGGAGGTGCCGCGTCTAGTGGGAAAGGCTGGGTCCGTCAATAGAGAGAGGGCCGAATCTAGCGCCTCCTGCCACAGGCTTCTGCCTTGACCATGTGGTGCGTGTAGTTCCACGCGTGAAAGGGGGCGTTGAAATCGCTGGCCACAACCAGTGGAGAGTTTCCGATCAGTTTCGTTGCCCTACTGATGATGATTTTGAAACGTTATCTGTAATCGCTCGGGCTGCTGTGTACGTTAATTATAAAAATGCTGGAGATGTTGGATTGACTTGGGATGACTTCTACTAGGGAAGTCTCCGTCTTGCTAGGCCGGACCCCTAGATCGTGTGACGAAAGTGAAGTCGCTGCTGACTAATGTGCAGATTCCTCTGCCGTCCCCACGGAGAGCAAGAGCTTTATATCCCTGGAGTGAAACCTGATCATTCATCGTTTCTCGCAATAATATAATATGTGGCTTTTCTTTGTGAGTGCGAACAAACTGCTGCAGGGTGCATCTTTTATGGTGGAGTCCCCTGCAGTTCCACTGCCAAATACTAAATTGGGTGTGTGGCCCCATCCTTGCTGTATAGAGCGCCTTCCGGCATTGCTACTAGGGTCTCGAGGGAGATGTTTCTACTAAGCGGTCCGGGGAAGTGCAGTGGCCGCGGCGTAGGTGCCGACGCGCCAGCCGGGAAGTAAACGGGACGTACGCGGGTCGACGTCCTGGTGTCCTTTCCTGCACCTTGTACTCTATTTCTGGCATTCTGTTTTCTAGGCATTGAATTTTGACGTTTTGCGCATCTAACTTCTGATCCACGACCAAGAGTCACTGATCCACTGCAGAGAGTCGTTAGTTAATCTTCTTGATCTCGAAGCAGATGGAATTCAACATTTCCCTGACCTCGGACTTGACTTCAGCCTGTACATTGTCGGGCACGCTGGGAACGGCCTTTCTTTTGGCTGGGTTGCCCGAGTGGCTCGCATCCACGACCATGGGAACGTCTGCGGTTTGGGGAGAGGGGGTCCCCGAGGGGGTTGAACTAGGGACTGGAACGGGGGGAGTTCCCCGAGGGGGTTGGAGAGAGGGGGTCGCCGAGAGGGTCCCTGAGGGGGTTGAACCAGGGACTGGAATGGGGTGAGGTTGATTAGCTTTTCTGAGGTCTGCTATTTCGGCTTGCATTAACTCGATTATGCTGCGAATCTCGGCATTTTCTTTCCTAAGCTGAGCTATTTCAGATGAACCATGCTCTGGCGCCGCGCTCCCCGTTACCTTTTCGGCAGTTCTCCCTCCACTCCGCACCCTGTCTGCCCAGGTGGTGCCTTGTTTCGCAGGACCGGCTGCCTCCTCGAACGGGACCCTGGTCTGTGGGCCCCGGGACTGGCTTCCCTATCTGGAGCGGCACCGGGACCTGTACCTGGAACGGCCCTTGGACCTCGAGCGGCTTCTCGAGCGGGAGCGCCTGCTCGAAGGTCTAGCCGGTTCGCTGCCGGCGCTTGTTTGTGCTGGTCCCGGGTCTGAATTCCTGGATTCCGCATTTCTTTCCCTTCTCCTCCGTAGAACGATGTACGGGAGTTGGAATATTTGCTTGCAAATCTTGTCCGCTGTGGCGTGCGGGCCCCCGCAGAGGCCGCAAGTAGGCGAGCAGGTGTGGCATGTCCAGGAATTCTGGACATTCTCCTTCGGAACTTCACAGCAATGCACAAGTGTAACTCAATGGGAAAATTTTTTTGCAAAATGATATTTCAGATTATCGGCCGAGGGTCAAAAAGTTTCAACTGACTACAACAAGAGGGCAGTCCCTTCTAACAACGTATGCATTTTGGCACTTAGTCGGAACATTGGTGGTGCATTAAAGCAGTTAAAGAAGGTCAGACAGGAGATGATGATGAGGATATGTGGTGTTTTATGGCGCAATGGCCAGTCATGGCCAAATAGCGCCAAGCAATGTTTCAATGCAATCAGTGATGCGAATAATGACTAATGGCGTCGTGGTTGGCTATAACAATGCAACTTGGCTGTATAGGGGCCTAAAAACAGAGGTAAAATAAATACGTATCTATTAAATTGCTGCAATGACTTGGGAATGTGCTGTGAATTTAAAACATATGCTCTCATGGAATTAGGGAATAACATGTAAATGCCAGTAGCACTATTGCCTCAATGAGGCCCTTAAATGCAAGGGCCTGTAGGAACGTGCCCTACAAACTGCTACTATCGCAGCAGCAGCGTCTGGTGAGATGCTGTGCTACGAATCTCTTCGGCCTATAACTTGCAATGAATTAACATCGTGCTGAAATGTAAAAACTGATTTTCTGTGAAAAAATGGGTCAGCACTAAGAAACATTGCCGGACAAAAAGGAATATTCTGTCGGTAGGCTAGAGGAAAGTGTTTTTCCTTTCAGTTTCCAATTCTCTACACTCCAGTAAGACATGGAGGATGGTTAGTATCTGGCCACATCTACAGCATATGGGAGGTTCACTACCGGTCAAGAGATAAGAGTGCGTGCCGTACGTATGCCCTATCCTAAGGCGGCAGAAAATGACCTCGATTCGCCGTATTTTTGTTATCGGTAGCAAATTTCCTAATTGCGGCTCGATCAAATGGAGTTTATTCGAGGTTTCGGTGTCGCACATGTTTTGCCAATGCCTTCTATGTTTTTTGCGCAAAAATGGCTTGAAGTCTGAGGCAGGGATACCTACGGAACAGTTGCCAGCTTTGGTTGCAATGGATGTGGCAATTTCATCTGCAAGCATGTTGCCCTTAATGCCTCTGTGCCCAGGTACCCAACATACTATGACGTGCTTAGATGTATATGCTGTGCACAGGAGCGAATATAGCTCATTGAGTACAGGATTGTTGCGTTTCTGGAGTGAGATTAGAGATTTTATGACACTAAGAGTCTGTGAATAAAATGGCCTTTTGCAATTTCATTTTCTTGGTATGTTTAACTGCTGTAAGTTCAGCATATGCTTCAGCAGTGAATATGCTTGTTTCTGGGTGCAGGACGTTAGAGTCTGAAAATGATGGGCCGACGGCTGCATACGAAACAATGGCATGCGACTCTGAGGCATCTGTGTAAAATTCCTGGCAAGAGTACTTCGACTGAAGTTCAAGAAAGTGCATTTCAATGTGTACCTGGGGAGCGTTCTTCGTTATTTCAATGAATGAACTATCACACTCAACGAGCTGCCATTGCCACGGCGGACATAGCGTGACAGGAACCATTAGAAAGTTTTCAAAAAAAAAGGAACATCCATTTCTTGACTGAGTTTCCGTACACGCAGTGAGAAAGGTTCTCTAACTGCCGGTCGATTATTAAATAGAGTTGCAGATGTCATTTCGTTTACACTTGGGTAAGAGGGATGTTCACGGTTTGCATTTACCTTCAGAAAATACATGAAACTTGAATACGACCTCTCAAGATGAAGCGACCACTCATTAGCTTCAACGTAAAGACTCTCCACAGGACTTGTCCTGAAGGCACCGTTCGCCAGGCGGATACCTTGGTGATGTACAGGATCCAGCATCTTCAATGCACTCGGGCTAGCCGATTGATAAACTATTGCCCCATAATCTAAGCGTGTTCGTATGAAGCACTTGTAAAGGTTCATTATGCATCTCCTGTCATTACCCCACGTTGTATGTGACGAAATTTTAAGAATGTTCATGGTCTTTAGGCATTTGTTTCTGAGGTACTTAAGGTGTAAAATAAAGGTTAATTTCGTGTCTGAAATTACGCCTTAAAATTTGTGTTCTGTGCTGAGAGGTATGTGCTGGCCCTGAAGTTCAACTTCAGGATTTGCTATAAGACCTCTTTTTTGTGTGAAAAGAAGACAGGTACTCTTGCTGACATTGAGCGTAAAACCATTTTCATCGGCCCACTTAGACACCTTCTTTAGACAAAGCTGTACTTGTCGCTCACAGATAGCGAGATCACATAACCTAAATCTAATCTGAACGTCATCAACATATGCCGAATAAAATATACTACGCGGTATTGATGAGCTCAAGGGATTCATTTTTATGATAAAAAGTCTGCAGCTAAGCACGCCACCCTGCGGTACCCCAGTTTCCTGTAGAAATGGCGTCGAGAGCATATTACCAATTCTAACACGGAATGTGCGATATGATAAATAGCATTGTATTAAATTAAGCATTTTCCCGCGCATTCGTATTTCCGATAAGTCACGTAGAATTCCATACCGCCACGCGGTATCGTAAGCCTTTTCCATGTCTAAGAATACAGAAAGGAAGAACTATTTATGTATGAAAGCGTCGCAATATATGCTCCAATGCGAACGAGGTGGTTGATCGGCCTTCCCTAAAACCACACTGATCTGGGTCAAGGAGCTTGTTTGATTCAAGGAAGTGGAAAAGCCTGCGATTTATCACTTTCTAAAAGAGCTTACATAGCCCCGCAGCGGCGTCTGCGTCAGCAGGCGTTTGGTGTGTTGCGGCACCACGTACCCGAGCACACGAGGGTTGGACCCTCCCGCGCGTAGCCGTGCACGGCTTAGCCGTGTCCGGGGAAAAGGGGATCCTGGGGGTTGAGAAAATGCCGGGTGTTTGTACCTTTACGCCCCTCGGCGGCGGCAACACACCCCTTTTGCCTCGGCTTCACGTAGACGGCACCCCCGGACTTACCCACCCGGGGGAAATCGGTAGTTGCCTTTTCCTGTCCTCCTCTCCATTCTGCGTCTTTTTCTCTTCCTTTCAATCTTTCCTGTTTTCTCGTCTCTTCTATTAACTTCCGACTTTCCTGGCAGCGAGGGTTAACCTTGTGTGGGTGGCCAACCTTGGGTACTCCAGATTGGGTTATAGTGGCACCGTACAACCGGCGAGGGCTTGTCTTACTCGTAAGACCTGCTCCGTCCCCATATTGGGCTCGGTGGTGGGCGGTTGGCGCTGCTGCCAAACTCATAACCTCTATATGGCTTCCAGTAAACCACTTTCTTTTGATCGCCCTCTAAAAAGAGGGCGCACCGATGCAACCTTTCAATTCTTTTTGAAAAACAATGAAGAAAATTTTCCTAAGTGCCATGTAATTCATAGTGAAAGCAACACGAGCGTACGTAATTCTCCCCCTTCTTGGTGGCGAAATGCCTTGGCAACACGATAGGACCTGGCTACAAAGCCACAAAGATGTCCAATGGAGATATGCTCCTTGAATTGAAAGATAAAACCTAATATGAGAAAATGAATGACTTGAAATGCATAGGCAATGTAGCAGTCACTGTGTCCGCACATCGAGCCATGAACACGAGCCGTGGAGTAATCTCTGAAGACGACTTCATGGACCTTAGTAACGAAGAGTTGCTTGAAGGTTTTCAGCACCAAATGTCATCAAGGTAGAACGAATTCTAATCCGCAGGAATAAGAAACAACTTCGAACAAAGCACATTGTACAAACCTTTGGTACCAGTGTGTTACCTAGTACAGTGGATGCAGGCTATATCAAAGTACGTGTTAGGCTGTACATTCCAAGTCCTCGACGGTGCTGTAAGTGCCAGACCTATGGGCATGGATCCCAGGCATGCCGAGAAAGGCAGATTTGCGCGAAATGCAGCTCGAATGAAGATCCATCAGACACTTGCGACTCATCTCCACATTGTGTGAATTGTGAAGGAAGCCATCCAGCCTACTCCAGGACATGCCCTAAATGGAAGAAAGAAAAAAATCATTGCACCAAAGGTCAAAGAAAATATTACATTTCACGAAGCAAGGAAACGTCTTTCGTACTTAGATAACACAAGCTTTTCCGAGGTGGCGCGACGGGGGGCAGCGTCACAAATCTCTCGGGAGTCTACCGCGGTCACTGATAGTGGTCCGGTAATTACTCCGCCTGCCCCCGTGGTGGCAGCAGCAAGTGCTGCTCCATCATCGAAGGTGGGCCTGCAGACTTCCGTTCCGCAGGTCCCAAAGCTAATCCGAACTTCACGGCCTGGGACGCGAGTTTCAGCGCCTAGTTCACGAACCTCCAGCGCCTCCGAGAAGGTTATGGAGGTCGATCAGAAGTCCCCGGCGTCATCGGCGCCAAAAGATCAGCGCTCTCAAGAGCGTGCTAGAAGACATAAAATGCCTGTAACTGCTCAAAGAAAGGGACCGGTAACCTAAACGGTTACCGTCTGTGTATACATATTTACCTATCTGTACCACGTGCTCTTGAACACAGACAACAAAAATCTTCCTCGATATGGCTACACAAATAATTCAGTGGAATGCCAGCGGCCTATTTCGCAATCTAGATGATATCAAAGATCTACTAGCGGAATATCAGCCACGACTGTTCTTTGTTCAAGAAACACATTTAAAGTCGACACACGAGAACTTATTAAAACAATACATAGTTTTCCGTAAAGATTGAAATAATGGTAATTCTTCTTCAGGTGGTCTGGCAATCATAGCCCAAAAGTCAGTAGCATGCCAGCGTGTATCACTCCAGAGTTCATTTGAAGCAGTGGCTGTTCGGGCTATATTGTTCAATCAACTTATAACGATTTGCTCCATATATATATCGCCTGATGAACGGTTAGACATTGCTGAATTTGAAAAGCTGATTGACCAGCTTCCTGATCCCTATATAGCATTTGGAGATTTTAATGCTCACAGCCCACTTTGGGGTTACTCAAGATCTGATGCGAGAGGACGGGCAATAGAAAAGTTCCTTCTTTCATCTGGAGCCTGTCTATTTAACAAGTCAGAGCCAACTTTTTACAGTCCGACATACAACACGTATTCATGTATAGACTTAGCCATAGGGTCAGCATCACTTCTTCCACACTTTGAATAGGTAGTTATTAATAATCCATATGGGAGTGATCACTTCCCAACACTCCTTGAAACAACAAATTGGCACGATGGACCAGCTTACCCCCAAAATGGAGACTTCATACTGCAGACCGGACAAAATTTAGAAACACAAGTAAACTGTGCCTGGAAGGAGTGGACCATATAGGTGTAGAGGAACTGGCCAGCTACATAACTGAACACATCCTCTGTTCTGCTCGAAACTGCATACCTCAATCCTGCACAGATAAAGTCAATCCAAAACCGTGGTGGAACAAAGACTGTGAAATTGCAAAGAAGCGCCAGAACAAAGCATGGAGCAGATTTTCACGCTACCCAACAGCAGAAAATCTTATCAATTTTAAGCGGTGCAAAGCAGATGGCCGCCGTATCCGCCGAATATCCAAAAGAGAAAGCTGGACACGCGACGTATCATCAATAAACTCATACATGGATGTTAGCAAAGTATACAACATGGTACGTAAACTAAAAGGACAACGTCCAAATTCTTTTCCTCTCGTCACTGGCTCTGGTGATAAAATAGAGGATCAAGCAAACACTCTTGACGAGCACTTTGAGAGGGTATCAAGCTCAGAAAATTATTCCGGAAAATTCTTGCGCTATAAAAGAATAGCTGAAAATATTTCTCTACGTCCAAACAAGTCATCAGAAGGATACAACAAACCATTAACATTACACGAACTCAAGCTTGCCCTAGGCTCTTCTGGCAGCTCGGCTCCAGCTGCTGACAGAATAACATGAAATAATAAGGAATCTGCCTTGTGAGACCCTAAACTGCATCTTAGGTCTTTACAATAAGATCTTCACAACTGGTCATATACCTTCATCTTGGAAGGAGGCAATAGTCCTGCCAATACTCAAACACGGCAAGGACCCTTCCTTAGTTAACAGTTACAGACCAATTGCACGCACCAGCTGTTTACTTAAAGTATTTGAAAAAATTATTACCCGTCGCCTTGTTTACTTTTTGGAATATAATGGAATATTGGACCCTTGCCAATTGACGTCGGAAGAGCGAGGTCGACAACCTGTCGACAATCTTGTTCTGCTTGAGTCATAAATACGTGATGCATTTGTACACAACCAATACTGTCTGTCTGTATTCTTTGATCTTGAGAAGGCATATGATGCTGCCTGGCGATATGGTATTCTGCAAGACCTGTCGTCCTATGGAATTTGCGGCAGTATGCTGAATGTTTTACAAAATTACCTATCTGAAAGGAAGTTCCGCGTAAGAATTGGCAATGTATTATCGCGCACTTTTGTTCAAGAAAATGGTGTACCACAGGGAGGAGTGCTAAGTTGCACACTTTTTATAGTTAAAATGAACTCTCTCCGCTCTGTTATACCATCAATGGTGTCTTATTCTGTTTATGTGGACGACATCCAAATCAGCTTCAAATCTTTCAACCTATCCATATGTGAACGCCAGATACAGCTAAGTGTTAATCGGCTCGCGATATGCGCAGACGAAAACGGGTTTAGATTCAGTGCAGAGAAGACTTCCTGTGTGCTGTTTTCCAGACGTAGAGGGGTATGTCCTGACCCTTGTATTACGATGCATGGGAGAAACCTGATAAATAGAAAAGAACAAATATTTCTGGGTGTAATCTTCGATTGGATAGTAAGCTAACCTTCATGCAGCATATAAAACAGTTGAAACTGAAATGTCTTAAAACCATGAACCTTTTATAGATTTTATCTTATCAGTCGGTCGTAGGGAACCAGATAGGTATTGCCTCCTGTCTCTTTTTAAAAGCCTTATGTTGTCATGCATAGACTATGGATGTATTGTTTACCAGTCGGCTTCAATGACAACACTTAAGCTACTCGATCTTGTCTATCACTTAGGTATCCGCCTAGCACTTGGTGCCTTTCGTACGAGCCCCGTCCAAAGTCTTAATGCAGAATCGGATCAGTGGCCGCTGGATTATCAACGTACATATCTGGGAGACCCCTATGTAATAAGAACCATGTCACTGAAACAACATCCATGCAAAGCACGCCTAAGTGATCAGCCCACAAATCAGTTGTACTTAAACAGGCCTTCACACGCCCCGCCGTTCCCGTTGTCAGTAAAATCTGTTGCTGAAAAACTCGGAGTACTTTTCATAGATCTACAGGAAAGCGACAATGCAGGACCCATCGCACCTTGGGAGCAATATACATTTACCTGTGACTTGTCCTTTACAGAATTGAACAAAAAGAGTTGTCCAATTGCCCTCATCCAGCAAAATTTCTTGGCCCTTGAAGACAAGTATAGATCGTTGGCATTTTTCACTGTTGCTTGGAAGTCGGTAACTTCGGTATCATGTGCAGCCCATGGCCCCAAACTTCTCCAACACTAAAACCTTACGTAACCATAGCAGCATTTTTACAGCCGAAGCGTACGGTATCCTGATCACTGTTGAGTTCATAGTACAGCACAAGATACAAAATTCCATAATATACACTGATTCCTTAAGCGTTGTCACAGCCCTGTCCTGTGGCAAAGCAAGCCGAAACCCTGTATTAAACATGCTCTCTAAACACATTCACGTAGCATATGAACAAAACCTTGCTATTGTTGTATGCCGGGTGCCAGGACACTCTGGGATCGCAGGCAATTAAATGGCGGGCAAAAATTATGGACAAGCGGCTAATCGGGATACAATTGATGTAAGCTGGGTACCTGGTGTAGATATGAAACCTGCGGTACGAAAGGCGCTTCATAAACCTTGGCAAGCTAAGTGGGACAAGGAAGTTGAAAATAAGCTGCACCTGCTTAAACCGCAATTAACGAAACCTTTCCCACTGAAGCTTGATAGACACACCGAAGTCACCCTAGCACGACTCAGAATAGGACACACTTATGTCACACACAAGCACCTTTTGACTGCAACTGACCCACCGACGTGCACACGCTGCGGTGAGAACTTAACCGTCCTTCGTGTCTTCATTCAATGTCCCGAACTTCACCGAGAGCGAGTAGCTCATCTTAAGCAACTCTACACACACCATATACCACCCCATCCCTCGATGTTCTTGTCAGAGGATACACTTTTTAACTTTAAAAGAATGCTGAATTATCTTGCTCTAGCTAATTTTCTAGATATCTTCTCATTCCATGCTAACCATCAGATTGTGCCTCAGAGGTGAGGTACAATCTGATGCACAAAAGTATGTCTGAGTTCTCCTGCACTTGCGTGAGCAAGAATAGTACAGCAAGGGATCGGTGAACCCGCAACAATTTACCATGTGTGCCTATAAGCAATGCATTTAAGACTTTATATTTCTCTTCATTATTATTTATAATTCATTCACTAGTATTTATAGATTTGTCTTACGTGTAGGCCTCTATACAGCCTCTATTTTAAGTCATAGCACCAAACCCACAATTTTACTAAACAAAAACACATGTCCTGGCGCTCTTTGGCCTTAGATGCCCTTGCGCCAATAACCTCCAATCATCATCCAAGAGCTTACATAGGCAACTTGTGAGCGCTATGGGCCGGTCGCTTGCCACAGAGGACGGATCTTTACTTTGTTTCAAGACAGGGACTACAATCGCCTCTTTCCATTTCATTGTAATGTCTCCTGTTTCCCAGATAATGTTGAAAATCGACAACAGAACCATCTGCGTGTCACGGTGAAGATGTTTTATCATTATGTACATGACTCTGTCGGCTCCTGGTGCCGATTTCGCGCAGCCGTTCAAGGAAGCTCTGAACTCGGCAATGCTAAAAGGATGGTTCAGTTCCGCTACCTTTACGGTTCAGTGCCTTAATTTCAGCTATCTGTTTATGTTTCTGGAATGACCGTGAGTAGTTTTCAGAGCTAGAAACTAACTCGAAGTGTTAAAAATTAAATTATTGGGTTTTACGCGCCAAAACCACTTTCTGATTCTGAGGCACGCCGTAGTGGAGGACTCCGGAACTTTCGACCACCTGTGGTTCTTTACCGTGCACCTAAATCTAAGTACACGGGTGTTTTCGTATTTCACCCCCATCGAAATGCGGCCGCCGTGGCCGGGATTTGATCCCGCGACCTCGTGCTCAGCAGCCCAACACCATAGCCACTGAGCAACCGCGGCGGGTCGCTCGAAGTGTTGTCCCAGAGTGTTCGCCTGATCTTGAAGGCTGTAGCCTTGATCATCAACCAAAGGCATGTTGTAGGTTCGTGAACTAATTAATTTCCTTAACCTATTCCAGAATTTTGCTTCTTGCGTATAGTAATTTATGCTTGTGACGCATTTTCCCCAGCTTTCTTTTTAGCGATACGACGCGTTCGCCTGCTTTTGGATTTCACGTGCTTAATGTTGATGAGGTTTTCTGTCGTTGGAGACGGACGTAGTAAACACCAGGCTTTTGTTTTGCTTCTTACGCGCATTCTTGCATTGCTCATTCCACCACGGCACGTGCCTCTTTTTTTTTGTAGTCCCCTTCGTTTTCGGAATGTACTCTATTGCAGCGTCAATTATAAAAGCGGCAAAATAAGCAATAGCATCGTTCACACTGAAATCTTTAAAAGCATTTCGCTGCATTTGGGTGATTTCCTCAAATTTTTTTTTTCCAATCTGTGGATGCAACTTTCCATTGCGGGGGATGTGGTAGGAATTCATTTTGTTCTAAAGTTTTGAGTCAGATGGGAAAATGATCACTCCCATATGGGTTTTTAACCACCTCCCATTCTAGGCATGGTACAAGTGTAGCCGAGCAGATAGCTAAATCTATCGAAGAGTACGTTCCATGTGCTATGCTATAGAATGTCGGCTCCTTTTTTATTTAATAAGCATGCGCCTGAAGAAGCAAGAAAATTTTCTATTAGGTGGCCTTCGACATCGCATCGAGAGTCTCCCCAGAGAGGATGGTGCGCGTTGAAATCCCCAACGAGTACGTAGGGCTCAGGCAGCTCATCGATTAGACTAAGAAATTCTGTTCTTTGGAGTCGATAGTGGGGTGGTATGTAGACAGAGGAGATTGTAGCGAGTTTTCCTCACAGTAAGGCTTGGACCGCAACTGCCTCAAGAAGCGTTCGGATTGCCAAGGCCTTGCATGATACACGCTTATCAACTATAATCGCGACACCACCGGACGAAGCGAAAGTATCGTCCCGGTCTTTGCGGTAAATGTTAAATTGTGGCAGAAAGCCTATTTGTGTAAGTTTCAAATGGGTCTCTTGGACACACAGCACCTTTGGATTATATTTACGCAGGAGTTTCTTCACATCATCGAGGTTATGTAGGAGCCCCCTGACGTTCCATTGTAATATTTGTGTCTCCATAGTTAAGAGTGTGTGTATGCTGTGTGTTTAGAGAGGAAAGTTGATTTAGATTACAGGGCCTTTCCGGGCCCCCTAATGCGGAGTTTGTCTTTCTTGCCGCAGTCCTGAGACTGGCGGCGGTCCTTCGGCGCTTGCTGCGCCGTTTGGCTTCAGTGCCGCAAGAGGCGGACGTCCATTGCCTCTTGCGGGGCACTGGACGTCCGCTGTTGTGAGCGGCGCGTTTGTCGTGAAGGCTTTACCTGAACAGATGACACCTTCGTGCCTACCAACCCTGAGGTCGATGGGCCCTCTTTTGTGACGGCGAGGCAGTGCTGGCTGCTGTCGCCTAGGGGGCTGGTGGCACGACCGCGGCCACACCCTTTATGGGCCCGGAAAATGCCGGAGTCTGCTGCGGCGTTGCCCCCTTACGCGCCGCACCAACATAGCCTGCGGTATCAATGAACGAAACACGTTTCGGCGCTTCTTGAAACGATATGTTCGCTTTAACTTTCAGTGTAATAATATCCTTTTCTTTTTTCTACGTCGGACACGATCGGGAATATGTGGCGTGATCACCGTCGCAGTTCACACAGTGGAGTGCGCCAGTGCAGTTGTCGGAAGTGTGCCCCTGACCACATCTTGCGCAAGTGAGACCAATACCGTTGCTTAAATCGAGTGATTTCTTGCAGGCGCTTGTGCCGCTGTTTATATGTGTTGACGACGAGAGCGCAAAGGTGTTTCACTCGTATTAGTTTCATTTAAATTCATATTTGCTGTTTCTAGCTGTAACTTAGCGCAACAATCACGCCAACTGTTGAGGAAGTAGAAATTGATCGCTTATGATTTCGTACTTCTAGTAACTCACGACAAAAGGTGTATCGTAAATAAATGTGCCGTTTTTACTAAATATAACTCAACTTGCTGCACAGTCAAGAACACGAAAATAGCAGACAATCTATTGCAGCAAGATTGTAACAGGCAAATACATGAAAACGGGAAGAGACAGCGAAATTCAAGTAATACGGGTGTCACACGGCGCACTTTAAAACGCGATCAAGCCCAATCCGATTTGAATTTCTCGGTCGCGATTGGTTCATTTGTCCAAGCTGCGCGATGGATAGCGGATGGATTTAGCCAATAGCAGTCAAGAATTTCAATCCGGGTCGAACTTGATCGCGATTGAAAGTGGTCGTGTGACACCGGTATGATGGAGAATAGTCGGAAATTAATGGCGTGATGGCAAGAACTTTGCACAAGCAAAACACACAGAAGACGTGTTGCAACTATCCAGGTAATGAAAAAAAAGACTGCACATACACGACAGCAATCAATTTGCTCAAAAAGGGATTGTTTTAGAAGGCAAAAAATATGACGTTTTTTTCTTGTACTTCTGCGAGGGAGGGTGAATTAGGACAGCAAAATTATGTAAATGGTAGCGTGCCGAAATAAAATGGCTGCAAAAATAATTGAGCACGCACCAACATCTTCATCTCGAATGTGTAAGCCAGTGTGCTGTCATTAAAGAGCTGCAATTAAGCATTTTGTGTTGGGGGTCTTCACCTGCTGTCTTCGAAGCCTTGCAATCGTCTTCTGATACTTGGAATTTTGCGCTTGAGTATGCGTGATGTCCTTTGGCTGTGCAGTGTATTTTCAGCAAATGGTGGAGATTCCTGCAATACGCAGAATGACAGACAGAAGGTAAGCAATACTGGTGGCTTCAAAGCTATTGTATGTAGACGCTACGTTCCTTCGTATAAGCAACAATGGAGCCTGCAAAGGTTTATAATGGAGACGCTGCGTTCCTTCATGTAATGCGTATTTTTGGTTAAGGAAGCACTGTTATAAATGCTATGAAACAAGGAACTTTCTACCGTAACGACTCCATACACAAAACATGAAAACACGTATCTTCAGCCCAATGCAGAACAGCTAGCAACGCTCGAGCGCACGTAGCCTGCTACAGAGATTGAGAGAGAGCGCATTATTGCAATACTGCAAATATTGCACGTGTAACGCTTCAGAAATAGCTACATTTCTTTTTCAAAAGTAAAGCACCATACTTTTTCAGCAGTCGCTGCGCATAACATAAAGCTCTCTGCCCCGAACGGCATGTGTTCATAGGCCGCATTTCTTAATGAACAATTTTATTTTATTTTCTAACTTCATCATTGTATCGAACGTGCCTCGCAGCTCGGACGCTGCCGCATCGCTGTTATAGCTAGCATCAGCGCTCACTGCTGCGCATAAAAAATAGAATATACAAAATGAAAGTCGGCGTAGCAAATGGGTAGCAGCTGTTCATGGCTGCAAGGCCGCCGTCACTCGTTCATGCGGCTAACAGTGCCATAACCAAATGCGAAGAGAATAAGTCTTGCTGTCTAACTTGATGTGGCCTTACCATGAAACGGCGACGAAGCAGACGCTGGCAGAAGAACCCATCAACGGTGCTCAGGCGCATTTCAAGGTAAATATACCTGGTAGCGAAGCTTCCATAGGAGCCCATACGTTCAAAACATGGCGGTTCATCGGCCGTTCATGGGGCTTAGCGCCATCTATATGTGGTGGGAACACTTCCGGCGGAAAAAAAATAATGTGACGCCATATCCGTTAAAAGCAAAAGTGACGTCATTTGTTTTTGGAAGGCGCGAAATTTTTTTTGTCGGTCTGGCTTTGGAGCTATATATTCAAATGCCCCGCCATTCGGCTTGATGGGCGTTTCTAGCTTTCAGCACGGAAAGCGATGCAGGAGAAGGCCAGGCGTACGGTTGTCGAAACCGCACTCCTGCAAAGAGCATGCTTTCTTTGGAGGCCGACGAAAGCTTTAGGCGTAGAGTGCTGATCCTCTCGTCGGATGCCAAGCCCGTCAGCTAGCGCAGTCCCACGAAAACAACCACACAATTATCTGGCGGTCGTAACACCCTACTTTTGACTGAACAGGTTAAGAAGCGATGAAGGTACCCGCGTCACCAAGTTCAAACTTCGACAAGCAAAAAAGCACAACGTATGCAACAGGTGAACTGTAAGAGCGCGCCTTTCTGCACATTTCAAGACGAACCTTGCATTGCGAGTGATAGCGGCGTCAACGCCCCCGTAACGATGGGCGCTGAAAAGAAGTGTATTTATTAATAATAATAAATCAAATAAACTTGTATTTTCATAACTCGTCACGAATATATAAAGTTGACCAGGAATTTCATTTTCGTTGAATGAGTCTAACTTTGTATCACTTGAATAATAAAAAAACGCTTTTTTCTTTCGCAGTATTTGTTCCCTCCAAACCTAGTCGCGCTTCAATCGCTGCTCCCATAACCCCCCTTGCTGATGTCGGTAACAATTTGTACTGAACCGCTTTTCGGCCGAAGCTTCGCGACCTATTTGAATCGACCTTGTGCATTTTACAGAAAGAGCCTGACAAGGCTTCGCACCTGTTGGGTCGTGCCTGCAGTGGTCGTGCCGCCTGTCAAGCTGCTAGCCGCAGCCGCAGCCACAGTCACATTTTTCTTGATGGGCTCTGCCACCTAGCGGAATCGGCGAAGTTCCATAGCTCGGCCGTGAAACGGCTCGAGTGTCCGCTCTTGTCTTTTACTATGTTACTCTGTGGTACGACGTGCTCCATTAGGTTTGCCGGTGCATGGTGTGAGCGACAGTAGATTATAGGCGGCGTGAAATATCAATGAAGGTAATTGTGTCTGTTCTTCACGAAGTTGGCAGCTGCACCGTACGCCAGGCGCTGTTCACGATGTTGAGGAGAGTGTCGTTGGCTCGGTCGGGTAGCTTGCGTAACATTTGCACTTTGTCAGGGCCGAGCATTGCGCTGGCTTTGGCTTCCGCAATCGCTCGCACCCCCTCCTCGCCGTGGTATTCCCACCTGCCTCATATCTGGCACACAACGATAATCGTCATCTGCCTTGCTTGCGTTTCCTTTCTCGAAAACGCCGCGCCCGCTACTTTCCTGTCGGCAATGCTGTGTCATGCTGATAAGCGCATGCCGTTCGTTACTGTGAAGTACCGGGCTCGCAGCGTTAAAGAAATGTGGACAAAACAGATGGCGTTTAGTGTTGTATGACAAGACATGACTCAAAGGGTGTAAACTTTTGTTAGAGTGTACTCTCTAAAAAAAGTTTACACCCCTTGGGGTGTATGCCTGGCACACAACAATAACCGTGATCTGCCTTGCTTGCGTTCCCTTTCATGCGCGGTGTACTTTCCTGTCGGCAATGCTATGTCATGCTGATAACGCGCATGCCGTTCGTTACTGGGTAGTACCGGGCTCGCAGCGTTGAAGAAAAGGCTGTTTCACATGGCTCGATTGGGGCGAAAAAAATCTTTCTGCCGCGCTCGTCGCAGAACGATTTTCGCTGAGAGCTTTCACGTGGGTTTGCGGCAGCGCGATTTCCGTCGCAGCGATGCGCAAGGTTACCTCCTGCTCGCTGAGTATCCATGCCTGCATCGTTAAATAAAAACAACATGGGAACTAGTCAAGTAATAAAATTTCCCTATTATTATTCGATAATATAATAGGTACAGTATATTTTAACGTTTAAAAGCATTGAGACTTTACGACAGCTTGCAGATACGGTGACTGAGGCGCTGCATAACACCGCAAGTATGAGTGCGCGGCTTGTGCGGCGTCGGTGGGGTGGTTCCGTTTAGTACACTCTAGTTTCGATGTTACTGTGTAATCCACAATTTTTTTCCTGGATGAGTATTTGCTTTTGCAAAAGAACAAGCTACTATTGAGTGTGCATGTATAAGCAACTGGCGCCATTTGTAGCGATGTAGAGGTTGAAGACGGTGGCAATCAAGTGGGTGCTTGCCTTATGTTGAAGCGGCGTCCTACTCCCGACCTGGATAGCGTGCAGCTTCTCCTTTTAAACGAATTCTGCAAGCGGAAGAAAATTTTTTATGAAGCTGCTAAGCCGCAAACGCTGGTGGGTACGCCCTGTTAAAACATAGCTAAAACCGACGCGTGACATTGATCCACAGAGCTACCAACGCGTGGTAAAACAGAAAAGCGCGTATTTCGAGGGGCCTTTGTTTCGTCACACATTGCTCCTCCCACATCGCGCCGATCGCTGCGACTCGGCGACGGCGCGACCAACTTGTTGGAATTCAATCGCGCAGAGCCCACGACGTCGCGGCGGTCGCTGAGCGACGGAATGCGCTGTGTCGCTGACTGAAAATCGCGCCATGTGAAACAGCCTAAAGAAAATGGGGGCAAGACAGATGACTTTTATTGTTGTGTGGCAAGATACGACTCAAAGGGTGTAGACTTTTCTTAGATTGTACAGTTCATCGTGCGAAATGTATCCTTCTGTATAGAGGTTGAAGACGGTGGCGATCAAGTGGGTGCTTGCCTTATGTTGAAGCGGCGTCCTGCTCCCGACCTGGATAGCGTGCAGCTTCTCCTTTTAAACGAATTCTGCAAGCGGAAGAAATTTTTTTTTATGAAGCTGCTAAGCCGCAAACGCTGGTGGGTACGCCCTGATAAAACATAGCTACAACTGGCGCGCGACATTGATCGCTGCGACTAGGCGACGGCGCGACCAACTTGTTGGAATCCAATCGCGCAGAGCCCACGACGTCGCGGCGGTCGCTGAGCGACGGAATTCGCTGTGCCGTGACATATTTCTGTGCTTTCTGCCGTGCTTACGGGATGTTGCGTCTACACTGTGATCAATGTTGTTCCCCACCCAGTTAACTATGCAAGGAAGTTCCTCATTTCAGTGGACAAATGCGCTCAAGTTCCCTTTCATGTATTCACATAACTGCCAAATGCAACGTAGAGCAGAATGCGGGTTTTTCGGACGAACCTGTGCCTAGCAACATAATTGTCCTGTGTCCTGTATGCCTTATCTCGTGTCGTGCATTTGTTTGCGCTAAAAGCAGTTAACATGCAATACCAACTAGCCCACCAGTCTGTTTTGTTGACCTAGCAAGACGTGGCATCGCAACTAATCGCGAACTACGGCGCGAAGCAAGCTGCTGGACCCGTAGCAGGTGACGAGTGCTTTGTGCCAGCTCTCCTCGCCTAAGCTTTTAGACACCATCGCTTTCTTGTCGAGGTCGTAACGAACGGCGCCGGATATGGCGCCGGACATGGCACCCCCACATCTTGCTCGGCTTGCGTTGACGTTTCTTCTAGAGGGGGATTGCGCAGGCTAAGGTTCCATAGCTTCGGCGTCGCGCCAGTTCTCGCCGCTGACGACCGCAGATTTCCATTCGTTGCGAACGGAAAGCGCAAGGATGCCGTCGAGGCGCGTCATCTCACCGTTGCAGGATGCGAGAAGGTCCACTCGAAGCAACATTGTCATAGTTCCGGCCATCACGCTGTGGCGCATTTAACTGCAAATACTGGGAATAATCACCGAGAGAGAGAGAGAGAGAGAGAGAGAGAGAGAGAGAGAGAGAGAGAGAGAGAACTACTTGGTCCATTAAGGGTATAGCGTTCGGTCTTCGTCTTCATCGCTGCAGACGCTTGACTTTCTTAGCAGGGTTGGGCCCCTAGTCCAGGGCTCCACTGAGCCGCGCTGCTTCGCTTGCGTGCTGCACCATTGCCGTTTGGGCGGCAAGCTCGCAGCTGCTGAGCCGGCTCTCCCACTGCTCCGCACTCGGGGTTTTGTGTTGGTGGAATATGTAGTTACGTTTACACTCCCAGGTTATATCGTAAAGCGTGGCGGTTGCCCTGCACCACGGGCAAGTGTTCCTAAATTGTGTAGGATACATCTTGCTTAGTATATGTAAGTTAGAGAAGGTCCCCGTTTGCAGCCTCCGCCAACTAGCTGCTTCTTGCTGTGTTAAGGCTTTGTGTGGCGGCGAGTATCTAATTCTATTGCCTCTGTGGTAGTTCAGTAACTCTAAATAGCCGATCTCCATGGTGAAGTGCTGTCCCAGAGCGTGTGGCCGCTCTACTCGGTACGTGATCTCGCGAGGCAAGCTGTCTGCCCTTTCATTTCCTTCTATCCCCGTGTGTGCCGGAATCCAGATTTGTTTGTGGGTTGCGGTGTGTCTGAGGTGTTCTGCCTTGCGGAGCATAGCTAAGGCAGCCCTGCAGATTCTACCTTTTGTGTAGTTCCTGTATGTCTCTTTTGAATCCGTTAAAATGACCATTAATGGGATCTCTGAAGCTAGTGTGACGGGGCTGTAAAGGGACCTAAAAGACATTGCTACACATGGCATAAAATCTACGCGTAATAAAATTATGGCAATGATTGATCACGTGTACTACGAACACTAAAATGCATTGGGAAAAATTATGCAATATACAAAATATGTGAGATGCTAAAATTGTCTAAGAGCGCTACTGCCTCGCCAGAGCCCTTGAACCCAAGGGCCGAGAGGCATGTGCTTTACGAAACAACTATCACAGCGCTATCCTCTGGAGAGAGGAGGCGCTATGAACGTATGGGGCTAATTACATGTAACGCAACATCTTTCAGGAAACCTAGGACTGCGTTGGTATCAAAGAGCGGTTCTGCACCGAGTAACATAACAGGATGAAGGGGGATGTGCTGCCGGTAAGCTAAGGGAAAATGTTTCTTTCTTTCATTTTCAGCTTCCCGACACTCCAGGAGGACGTGGAGGACGGTCAGCCTCTCCCCGCATCTACCACAGGTTGGAGGCTCGTTTCCGGTGACTAAAAAGCTATGTGTGCCAAATGTGTGTCCTATTCTTAGACGACAGAATAGGACATCTGTCCGGCGTGATTTTGTTACAGGAGGCCAGAAACCTAATTGTGGCTTTATTACATGCAGCTTATTATTTGTTTCCATGTCCCGCAAGCGTTGCCAGTAGTTTCACAGTTTCCTGCGCAAGAAGGGCCTCAGATCTGTGACAGGGACTGCAGCGGTAGGATTAACACTGTGTGATGCAATTGATGTGGCCATCTGGTCCGCTAGAACGTTACCCTGGATGCCCCTATGGCCAGGCACCCAGCATATAATCACATGCTGGTTAGATACATATGCTTTACATAAGACGGAATAGAGTTCAATTATTACAGGATTTTTGTGCTTACAGAACGATATCAAAGACTTCACAACACTTAGGTAGTCCGTATATATAACTGATTTTTTGAGTTTTGATTTCCTTATATGCTTCACGGTAGACAATATTGCGTAGGCCTCAGCCGTGAAGATACTAGTTTCCGGATGCAGTAAATTGGATTCTGAGAAGGATGGACCGACGGCTGCATAGGACACCTCGTCGTGCGACTTTGATGCGTCTGTGTAGAATTCCGTGAAGGAATGCTTATGCTGGGAGTTCCAGGAAATACATTTGGATTTCAATCTCTGGAGCGTGCTTTGTAACTTGCATGAAGGATATATCGCATTGTATCATCTGCCACTCCCAAGGAGGTAGCAGCTTAACTGGAGGCATTAGGCAATGTCTGAGGAGTGGGACATCCATTTCAGTGCTAAGCTCCTTCACACGCAGTGAAAAGGGCTGTCTTACAGTGGGACGATTGCGAAAGAGTGTAGCATCTGTTATATCGTTAACGGTATTAAAACACGGATGTTGAGGGTTAGAGCGAACTTTTAGAAAATATGTTTGGCTGATGTATGTTCTCTGCAGGTGGAGTGGCCACTCATTTGATTCTACATATAGACTTTCAATAGGACTTGTTCAGAAAGCGCCCGTGGCCAGTCGGATTCCTAGATGGTGAACCGGATCTAGAATCTTTAGCGCGCTCGGGGCGGCAGAATGATAGATCAACGCACCATAGTGCAATCGTGATCGAATTAGGCTCTTGTGGAGATTCATCAAACATTTCCTGTCGCTGCCCCATGTTGTATGGGATAAAATTTTCAGTAAGTTCATTGTTTTTAAGCATTTCACTTTGAGATACTTTATGTGTGGAATAAATGTTAGTTTACAGTCAAGTATGATGCCTAAGAACTTGTGCTCTTTGTTCACAGGGATTTGCTGGCCATACATTTCTATATTGGGATCTGGAATGAGCCCTCTCTTTCTTGTGAAAAGCACACAGGAACTTTTGTTCGGGTTTACTTTAAATCCGTTTTCGTCTGCCCATTTAGATACTTTGTTCAAGCCCTGTTGTACTTGCCTCTCACGCACTGCAAGGTTGCAGGATTTGAAACCTATTTGTATGTCATCTACGTAAACAGAATAAAAAATGGCTGGCGGTAATGAAGCCCGAAGCATGCTCATCTTCACGATAAAGAGCGTGCAGCTAAGCATACCTCCTTGAGGACCACCAGTTTCTTGTATAAAAGATCGTGACAATACGTAGCCAATTTTCACGCGGAAGGTGCGTTTGGACAGATAGCTTTATAGTATGTTTAGCATATTTCCACGAATACCCATCCCCGACAAGTCTCGCAGGATCCCGTATCGCCACGTAGTGTCGTACGCCTTCTCAATATCGAGGAATATCGATAAGAAGAACTGTTTGTGTACAAATGCATCGCGGATATTTGCTTCAATGCGTACAAGATGATCAGTTGTGGACCGCCCTTCTCTGAAGCCACACCGATAGGGATCAACTATATTGTTCAGTTCAAGGAAATTTATTAGTCTACGATTAATCATTTTTTCGAATAGCTTACAAAGACAACTTGTAAGAGCTATCGGGCAATAACTTGCCGCGAAGGAAGGGTCTTTACCCAGCTTCAAGACGGGAATAACAGTAGCTTCCTTCCATCAGGATGGAAGGTACCCGGCAGCCCAGATGGAGTTGAAAAGTGCCAGAAGTGTCATTTTTGTGTCTTCGTGTAAGTTTTTAATCTTGTCATAGATGATTCTATCAGCTCCCGGTGCAGAGCTTCTACATGTGCTCAATGCAGCTTTAAGCTCGGCAATATTAAAAGGACGGTTATATAGTTCATCCGGACGGCATTTACGATCAAGTGTCTTAAGTTCAGCTGTTTGTTTATACTTCAGGAATGATCTTGTGTAGTGTGTGGAACTTGATACATACTCGAAGTGTTCGCCCAAAGCGTTGGCCTGGTCTTCCAAGGTAGTTCCTTGGGAGTCAACTAAGGGCAACGGGTGGATGTGCTGCCCCTTTAGCTTTCGTACACCATTCCAAACTTTACACTCTTGAGTGTAGGATGTGGTGCCCGAGAGAAACCTCTCCCAGCTAGCCCTCCTTGCCTGTCTCCGCGTGCGCCTTCCTTGCGATTTGGCCAGTTTAAATTCAATGAGGTTTTCTGCAGTCGCGGAGCGACGCAGCAAACCCCACGCTTTGTTTCTTTCGCGCTAGTTTGCACTGCTCATTCCACCAGGGGACCCGTCTTTTACAAGAGAGACCTTGTGTTTAGGGAATAAACTTTTCAGCTGCGTCTAGTATAAAACAAGTAAAATATGCTGCTGCTTCGTCTGTGTTAAAATCAGTGATAAAATCTCGTGATAAATAAGTTGATTCTTTAAAATTATTCCATTCGGCAGAGGCTAGTTTGCACCAGGGGGTATGTGGGGGGCATTCGTATTGACCTATTGAATTTAACAATACGGGGAAGTGGTTACTTCCATAGGGATTTTTGATTACATGCCATTGCAAGTCCGGGAAAATTGCTGCAGAGCTAATCGACAGGTCTATTGAAGAATATGAATTATGATGGATATTATAATAAGTTGGCTTCTTCTTGTTCAAGAGGCACGCACCGGAGTTCATGAGAAAATTTTCAATGAAATGACCTCTCCTGTCACATCGCGAGTCTCCCCACATAGTGTTGTGGGCATTAAAATCGCCTACGAGTATGTATGGGTCCGGAAGCTTATCAATTAGGTTATAAAAATAACTTTTTCCGAAATGATAATTAGGAGGTATGTATATGCAGCATACAGTGATCAATTTAATAAAAAGAACTGCCCGAATTGACACTGCCTCAAGGGGCGTCTGAACAGCGACATGGTGACAAGCTACGGACTTGTCCACAACTATTGCTACACCGCCAGACGAGGTATTCGCCTCATTGCGGTCTTTATGGTAGATTGTGTAGTGACGGAAAAAATGTGTTCGTAGGTTTCAGATGTGTCTCTTGAACACACTGCAACTTGGGATTGTGTTTGTGCAGGAGTTCTCTAATGTCGTCGAGGTTACGGATAAGACCTCTAACGTTCCAGTGTATTATTTGTGTAGCCATATTGTTCGTGTTTTTATGCTGTGTGTCAAGAGGAGTCAAGTTAGAGAAACGACTTACGGAGCCTTTTCAGGCCCCGTGATTATGGTACGGGTTTTGTCGTTTTTGGAGCGGTCGCGAGACTCGCGCCGCTCCCGAGGCGCTAGATGCGCCTTCTGGCTCGGGGTTGTGTCCATCGACTCTTGGGAGCCGCTGGACTTCCGCTCACACGAGCGGGGTGTTTTCACCGTAGGCCTTGCCTCGAAAAGCAGGGCCTTGGAGGCCACCAACCCAGAGGTCGATGGGCCCTCCTTCAGGGACGGCGCAGCAGCGCTGGCTGCTGACGCCAGGGGGGCTGGTGGCAAGGCCGCAACCACACTCGTTGTGGGCTGGGCCGGAGCCGGAGTCTGCTGCGACGTTGCCCCCTTGCGCGCCGTACCAGCATATCCTGAGGTATGGAAAAATGAAACACGTTTCCTGAAATGAGATGTTTTCTTTGATTTTCATTGTGATTTTGTCTTCTTCTTTTTTCCATGTGGGGCAGGTTCGAGAGTATGCTGCGTGTCCACCGTCACAGTTGGGACAGTGGAGTGTGCCATTACAGTTGTTGGACTCGTGTTCGTGTTCCCCACACTTTGCACAGTTAAGTCGGCCACGGCAGCTTTGCGAACCATGGCCATATCTCTGACACTTGAAGCATCTTCGGGGGTTTGGGATGTAAGGCCTGACTCTGATTTTGGTATATCCCGTTTCTATGGTTTCTAGTAGCACGCTCGATGCAAAGGTAAGGATTAGATGCTTAGTTGAAATATCTTGGTTGTCTCGCTTGATCTTTATTCTTTGCTCCTGAATCACATTGTGTTCTTTCCAGCCCTCCAGGAGCTCTTCTTCGCTTAGGCTCAATAGATTTTCATCAGAGATGACTCCTTTGCACGTGTTCAGTGATCGGTGGGGGGGTAATTGTGATTGCCACATTACGGAATGCTAAGAGATTTGAAAGCTTGCCATGCTGTTGAGTGTCGCGGACCTCAAGAAGAAGGTCGCCACTGCTCATTTTTGTCACTTTGTAGCCAGCACCTAGTGTGTCGGTAAGGCATTTTGCTACGATGAAAGGTGAGATAGTTCTGACTGTCTTTTCGGAATCTTGACTGTGTATTACATGAAAGCGGGGGAAGTTTCTTTGCGCTGGCTGAATAGCTGAAAGGTTTCTTCGGTGCGCCCTCTTTTTGAAAGAGGACGATCGGAAAAGGGGGGGATGACGTCTTAGCCATGCAGAATAATTTAATTTCGGTAGCTACGCCAGCCGCCCACCACCCAGCCCAACAAGGAGACGCCACGAGTCCGGCAGGAAACGCAGACGCCGGCTGTACGTAGCTACTATAACCTAATATAAAATATCCAAGGTTGGATACATACACCAGGTTAACCCTTGCCGCCTTGAAATTAGGAAGTGAGAAGAAGTGATAAGAAGACGGGAAAGAAGAGACAGCGAGAGGGAAAGCAACAGATTGAATAGAGGGACAGGAAAAGGCGACTGCCGATTTCCTCCAGGTGGGTCAGTCTGGAGGTGCCTTCTATGTGAAGCCGAGGCCGAAGAGGTGTGTTGCCTCCGCTGGGGGGCCTTAACGGTCCAAACACCCAGCATTGGTTCAACCCCCAGGATCCCCTTTTCCCCAGACACAGCTAAGCCGCGCACGGCTACACGCGGGAGGGTCCAACCCTCATGTGCTCGGGTACGTGGTGTCGCAACACACCAAACGCCTGCTTACGGAGACGCCCCTGCGGGGGTGAAGTGCTGTCTTGTAGGCCTTCCGCAGGATTGTCTCCTTGTTCCGTTTCGGTCTTGATCTTGGGGTGGTATGGCAGCGAGTAGATTACCCTGCTGACTATGAGGCTTCTGACGAGCTTTAGCGTGTCGTCTTGCATCCCATGCATTCGGTGGGAGACTCTGGTTATCATTCTGCCTACCTGTTCAGCCGACTTGCTGAGCAGGCTGCGTGTGTGGCTGCATTTCCTGCTTGCTTGTAGCCAGATTCCCAGGACTCTTATCATGTTCCTTTCCGGGATGTATTGCCCCTCCAGTTTCACCTCGAGTGGTGCATCAGTGGGGCGTCTTCCTACCCTCAGTAGCTCAGACTTCTCTGTAGAGCAGCCTAGTCCTCTTTCCTTAACGTATCTTTCTACACAGTTTGCTACTTCTTGTAGCTTCTCCTGTTTCTCTCCCAGGGAACCATGGTTCACCCAGACCATGATGTCGTCTGCGTACATCGCGTGCTGGATGCCCTGGATTCTGCTGAGTCTTTCTGCTAGGCCGATCATCGCCACATTAAAGAGTATGGGCGAGGTCGCCGAACCTCGGGGTGTGCCTTGCTTGGGGTGGGGAATACATCCCTCCTCAACTCCCCTAGTCCCACTGTGGCAGTTCTGTTGGTCAGGAAGTCTTTGACATAGTCATGGATTCTTCTCCCGCAGTTGGTGTTATTTAGACCCTCCATTATAGCGGTGTGGCTGACGTTGTCAAAAGCACCTTTTATATCAAGTGCCATGACTACGTTTTCCCCATTCTTGGGCATTGTCTCCAGGACCTCTTGTTTAATTTGCAGAAGCACGTCCTGCGTCGACAGGTTCGCCCTGAAGCCGAACATGGTGTCTGGGTAGAGCCTCTTGTTTTCTAGGTGTTGCTGGATGCGTTTCGTGACGATCCTCTAGTATAGTTTTCCCAGGCAAGAAGTGAGGGAGATTGGTCAGAGATTCTCGATCTGCAGCTTCTTGCATGGTTTGGGAATCATGACTACTACGGCATGTTTCCACTCGTCTGGTATCTTTCCTTCTTTCCAAAGCTTGTTGAGGTAGGCCGTCAGCTGATCTACTGCCTCATCGCTTAGGTTCCTTATGAGAGAGTTTGTAATTCGATCTGCTCCTGCCGCTGTGTTTTTCATGATGGCTCTCATTGCCGTGGTGACTTCCTCTCTGCTGATAGGCTTGTCCCGCACTCGGGGCAAAACACCCACAAACAAAACAACAACATGCAGGCAAACTACGATAGAATCATAGAGGAAAACAAGGCGCTAAAGCGAGAGCTAGAGCTCAGCTTAAGAAAAGAATTGACGGCCTAATAAGGGAGATGCAATGCCGAAGGAAGGCAGGGTGTTCGCCCGTCAGGTCGCCGCCGCCGCCGCCTGAGCAGCCCGCACAACAGCAACAATCAGAAGAGCAGAGCGTCAAAGATGAAGTGTGCAATTTCATGGCAGCTATGCAGAACCAAGTTCAACAAATCACCGAGAATAAGCTCGGTAACTTAATGAACAAAAACGTTAATAGTTCTGACGAGGAAGTTCAATTGGGGCGTTTCTTATAGCCGTGAATAATTTTATGCATACATAAATAAACGCTAAATTAAAATACAAGAGTAGCGACATAGACACTCATTTACATAATACCAACCACAACATGTCGAGGTTGACACTTCGCATCTCATTTGTGGCGTACTGGCGCTTGTTGCACACCCTTACAGAAATGAGTTTAGACTGTCTATAGAGTCTCTATAGAGTTCTTGTGGACGAGATTGCCTTTCTATAGATTTGGACTTTTGTTGATGCAGAATCTACAGACTGTCTGTTGACAAAAGGTGATAAGATCTGTATTTCTTTTTGTCTACTCGCATTCTATAGTCGGTCTATTGAAAAAAGTTGATAAGATGTTTGTTTCTTTTTGCCTATGTCCGCTCTGTAGACTCGCTATAGACGAAAGTCGATACAGTCTCTATTTAGTTTTGTCAATTCTTTGTCTGTAGAATGCCTATAGACGACAGTCGATTAGGTTTCTATTCCTTTTTGTCTATTCCTGGTTTATAGATTGTCTATTGAAGAAAGTCGATAAGATGTTTCATTTTGTCTACTTCCGCTCTATGCACTACCTGTTAGACAAAAGTCGATATCATCTCTATTTATTATTGTTCATTCTTCGTCTATAGACGAGAGTCGATAAGATGTTGATTGTTTTTGTCCACTCCCGGTTTATAAATTGCCTATAGAAGAAAGTCGATAAGATGTTCGTTTCTTTTTGTCTACTTTCACTCTAAGACTGCCTCTAGATGAAAGTCGATACAGTCTCTATTTATTCTTGCTAATTATTCGTCTATAGACTGTCTATAGACGAGAGTCAATAACGTGTTGATTATTTTTGTCTACTCCCAGTTTGTAGATTGCCTATAGATAAAAGTTGATAAGGTGTACATTTCTTTTTGTCTGTTCCCAGTCTATAGACAAGAACGGCGCCGCAGAGCGACGCTATCGATGGATGGATGGATGTTATGAGCGTCCCCTTTGGAACGGGGAGGTGGGTTGCGCCACGAAGCTCTTGCTATTATACTACCTAATGTCCTACCTGGGTTAAAAAGAAAAAAAGAAAAAAAAAGACACTTTGAACTCCCACAACTAAATTTTCTGTGCCCTTATTGCGAACTTTGCTTTTGTACGTCTCCGTTTTTTGTCGTTTCACTACTTTTCTTCCACCAATCTTCCAATTGCCTCTTTCTTCGCGCCGACGTGAGAGCGCCGCATGCGAGGCAGAATTCAACTAGCGGGTGGTACGCCTCTCCCATCTCTCGTTCACGCCGCCTTGATTGCCTAATGCATTGCGCGTGTTTGGGCACGTCTCGTAGCACGCGCGGTGTGTGCCTGTGCGCGTGTGTGTGTGTTTGTGGACGTTTTACTCGAAGGACGATGTACACGCTTCTATTTGCCTTTAAGAAGTTCGGTGCGCTTGACGATTTTTTTCATGGTTGCAATGCGGCGAAAGGGCACCATCTGCTTAGCCATGTAAGCGACGCTGAGCAGGTAATTGGAAATGACAGCGTATGTGCCGCCGGAAACATTGTCGGCACATACGATGAGTGTTAGCTAAAGTCATCTTTGCAGTTTCCCACAATATGTTTGCGACAAATTCGTGTTGCCTTTGTTGGCGATAACGGACTTCCATCGACAATGTGCCGAAATATACAAAATATATTGGCGCATAGGAAAAATACGACATGCGCACACAACTTTAACTAGTACGTCCCCTACAATATAGAATAGAGGCAGTAGCGTAAATAGCTTGGCCATCTCTCCCTTGGCCATTTTTCAACAGTGGTCAAGAGACGGAAGTTGAAAGTATTAGTAATCATTTCTGCTTTATCAATGCCGGCGCGACGAAGATGCGGGCGTGTATCGTTCAGTAACTCGATCGATTAGTGCAGTGGTGATGCAGGAATGAACTCCGGTCATGTTCAATGCATCGTGAACATATTAAATGTCTCGGCACACGTGAACTCCGCAGCCACTGCTAGCGCATGCAACAGAAGTGGTTTCCATTCTTGGGCAGCGAACACACAAACGAAACACGAGAAAGAAGACAGGACAAGCGCTGATCTAAAAACTGAAAGTTTTTATATGAATAAAATGATTATATACCGAGTAATCATGAAATTCATGCGGATTACATGTAAAAAAAGTTAAATTATGGGGTTTTACGTGCCAAAACCATTTTCTGATTATGATGCACGCCTAGTGGAGGACTCCTGAAATTTTGACCACCTTGGGTTCTTTAACGTGCACCTCAATCTAAGTACACGAGTGTTTTCGCATTTCGCCCCCATCGAAATGTGGCCGCCGTGGCCGAGATACGATCCCGCGGCCTCGTGTTCAGCAGCCCAACACCATAGCCACTGAGCAACCACGGCGGGTTACATGTAAAAACCGTCATACACTTGCGAGTGATCAATGAACGAGATGGCTTCGTTTGCCAGTTGTTTACTTTGTTCGGCGCACCGCAGTAATCCATGCCTGTCGTCTGGTTTTTTCGTGCCATTTTCTTGTGAATCGAAAGAATTTCACTGGTGGCATCAACCCTTTCATGTTTACATTGCTGTTGTGGCAGTTACAAACTCAATAATAGAGGCGCCGTCGCAAAAGAGAAACGCTTCGTTCGCAACGAGAACTATGCGCTAGCGCAACCTTGAAGGGAAGCGGCGGAAACGTACACCTGTGGGAGGTGAAATTGTTCCGCCAGGGGAGAAACAAGCGCTGGCGTCCGGGATGAAATTTGGCGTGCGGGCGTCTATAAGTTTCCTCTCTCTAACACACACACACACACACACACACACACACACACACACACACACACACACACACACACACACACACACACACACAAACGTATATATATATATATATATATATATATATATATATATATATATATATATATATATATATATATATATATATATATATATATATATACACTGTAACATAAGCTGGTCCACGAGCCGAAACGTTAGAAATATATCGTGCAAAAGACAAATAATATTGTTTATTTTCTCTGAAATTGTAACTCCGAAGCCAGCGTCATTATACAAGGGGTTCCAATTAACTACAGTATCATGCACCAAGATTTAAAAATATGCAACATTCATGTAGGTGGTCAGAACCAAGATTATGTTGTTTGCCGTCGTTTGGAGATACTAATATTATTTTTGCATTCAGTATAATTATGTAATTAGTTTTAAATAATCAACTTCTCTATATTATAATTAAATGAAAAGTGTCCACTAGAAAATGGTAGAGCAAGATGAGAAATTCCTGATACAGCTTTCTGTTGTTCAATACGTGCTACATAAAAGTGTTTTCCGAGCGTGAAAGAAGCCTGCGAATGCATGCAAAATTGCCGCGCGACTGGCCGCTCGAAGCACATTGTAAATGCACGTAAATAATGCGACTACGAATATAATGCGAGGGGGCCTTTTGGTGTCTCACACACAAAAAAAAACATCCATAACTTAATCTACCATGTAAAGAGGAATTATTACTTCCCAAGTAGGAAACAACGCTAAAAAGCGGATGGCCGGAAGGATTTATTCGTGGTTACTGCGAAGTTCCGTCGCGTAATAACGTGAAAGGGTGAGCGCGGATGTATTATCACTTCGAAAAAAAAAATCTCTGTTATATTCGGGTTATAAACCCGAATACACCGGGAAGCGCCTTGCGAGTCCAGGAATGTAAAAAAATATCGCGTTATAATCGTGTAAATACAATAATATAATATTGCGATGGAAGCAAGGCCTCCATTTGTGCGAATGCCTTTTTTGGAATTACCTGCAGCAGATACATAATGTTCAGTACAGTTTCTCCCCATGTTAACAGCCATGTGATTGCGCCAACGAAAGATGAAATGGTACGGTGGCACCATTTAGTCAAACGTTGACGGACGGAATGCGTATTCAGTTTTTATGCAAGTTGTCTCATAACTGTTCACCTCGATTTTGGGGTAAACAGTGGTGAATGTTGATTAAGCACTCACATCACACAAGCTTAGTTTGTATAGATAGACCTTTCTGAATTTAAACGAACGAGGAAGTGCGATTCACCACGCGCCCCGCCGATAGCTTTTCTCAAAGCTTGCGGCAATAAATGGACGCAGGAGTATTTTTTTCGAGAAGAGCAACACGCGACCGAGGACCAATATTTTTCCTAAAGAGGTTTCATATTTATTTTTTAATGCGGAACCGCAAACGCAGCGAGCACCGCGCGTATAACGCGGCCGCCTATGAAAGAGCAGCGCTGTTTTGCCTCTACTCGCAGGGCCCGTCTGCGTCAGCAGGCATTTGGTGTGTTCCACGTACCCGAGCACATGAGGGTTGGACCCTCCCGCGTGTAGCCGTGCGCGGCTTAGCCGTGTCCTGGAAAAGTGGGATTTTGGGGGTTGAGCCGATGCCGGGTGTTCGGACCGTTAAAGTCCCCGGGCGGAGGCAACACAGCTCTTTGGCCTCTGCTTCGCATAGATGGCACCTACAGACTGACCCACCCATAGGAAACCAGCAGTCGCCTTTTCCGGTCTCTCTCTCTCCCTCCAACCTTCGTCTTTCTCTCACTTTCCATCTTTCCTGTATCAGAAACAGTAATAAAAGTTGCCCAGTTTAGCGTCATTTGGGGACGTTCAAGTGACAGTAACTCCGCACCGCACTATGAACACCACCCGCGGCGTTGTCTCGGACGATGATTTGCTCGACCTGACAGAGGCTGAGCTCTTGGCAAGCTTCAGTGAGCAGAATGTTATCAATGTAAAGAGAATTAAGATGCGGCGGGATGGCAAAGAAATCTAGACTGGAGCACCTGATACTCATCTTTGGCTCAAATGTCCTGCCCGAGTCCATCGAGGCCGGGTACGTATGGCCTAACGCATACGTGCCAAGTCCCCTCCGTTGTTTCAAATGCCAGCGTTTCGGCCACAGTTCACAAAGTTCCCGACGCCGCCAAACTTGGGAGAAATGCAGTGCCCATGAACACACCTCAGAATCTTGCGAGAACTCTCCACTGTGTAAACTGTGAAGAGGAGCACGCCGCGTACTCATGGTCGTGTCCATCCAGGAAAAAAAAAGGAAAAGAAATTCTGACGATAAAAGTAAAAGAGAATATTTCATTCAAAGAAGCACGCAGGCGGGTATCCTACCTGCCAAAGAACACATTTGCTGATGTGATGCGTCAGGCGGCAGCGACACAACCGCTTCCGACGGCTGTCTGGCCCACAAGCAGTGAGCCGATGGTGAGGCTATCTGCCCCCTTGGCGGCTGCAGCTAGCCCTGCTCCGACACTCCAGCAAAAGGGGCCAGTCGACCTCCGGGCGGGTGGCCTCGAAGGCCTCTTCCGAAGTGTCGAGGCTTTCACGTCAAATGCAGCGCTCGGAAGAGCGCGTGTCCAGCGCCTCGCAAGAGGCGATGGGCAGAATATACAGCCAGACGGCGCCAGCAGCGCATACGGAGGAGCGAGAATCTCGCGATCGCTCCAAAAAAGGGCCCGTAAACTAATCTCCGTCTCCTAAACACACAGCACAAAACACATTTATCATAATGGAGACACAAATACTACAATGGAATGTTAAAGGACTTTTCATAACCTTGACGATATTAGAGAACTCCTACACAAACATAATACAAAGTTGCTGTGTGTTCAAGGACACATCTGAAACCTACAATCACTAACTTTCTTCGCAAGTACACCATCTTCAGACAAGAACACGACGAGGCTAACACCTCCGGTGTTGTAGCAATAGTTGCCGACAAGTCTGTAGCTTGTCACCAAGTCGCCCCTCAGACGCCCCTTGAGGTGGTGTCAGTTCGGGCAATTCTTTTTAATAAACTGGTCCCTGTGTGTTCTGTATACATATATCCAAAACCTCACTGATCAGCTTCTGGACCACTACATACTTGTGGTGCGATTTTAATGCTCCTTATACGATGCGGTAAGGCTCGCGATGCGACGCGAGAGGTCGATTCATTGAAAATTTTCTTCTCACTTCTAGTGCCTGCCCGTTCAATAAGATGGAGCCGGCCTGTTACAGCGTCCAACACAACAGTTATTCATCGATAGATCTAGCAATTGGTTTTTCTTGTCTTCTGTCTCACTTTGAATGAAACGTCATCAATAAACTTAATGGAAGTGACCACTTAGTTTAAATCTGATAACTCTGCTTGAAAACCCTACCCATACTGCCCGATGGAAACCAGCATCGGCGGACTGGGCACATTTTGATGGATCAACTACGCGATGGATCTACCACGAGTGCTTATAAACGATCAGAATACAGATGAAGCTGTTTTACATTTTACCGCTTTTATTATTGATGCAGCAGGAAAGTTTATCCCGCGAACGAATGGTGGTTCATTTACAAGACGTGTTCCTTGGGGGAACGAAGGCTGCAGAGAGACGGGAAAGAGGCAGAATAAGGCATGGGGCGTATTGCGCAGATCGGCAAATGCCGGAAATCGAATTCAAGTTAAAAAAGATTAGATCACAGGGAAGGCGGACACGATGTCATGCAAAGAGAAAAAACTGGGTGAGGCTCTTCTCGGGTATTAATTCATACACGCAGGAGTCGAAAGTGTGGAATGGCTTAAGAAAGCTAAAAGGGCAAGAAATCCATCCGTTGCCTCTGGTGAACGAGAAAGGGGATACCGTGCAAGATCAGGCAGACTCTCTTGGGGAGCACTTTGGGCGTGTGTCGAGCTCAATCCATTATTGGTAACTCAAATACAAATAGAAGAACGTAAGCCAGTCATACGTAAATGCAGACAGAACGAAACGTATAATCGGCCTTCGAGTATTGCCGAGCTCAGAGCTGCTTTGGCCCGCCGTGGTTCCTCAGTGGCTATGATGTTGGGCTGTTGAGCACGAGGTCGCGGGATCGAATACCCGGCCACGGCTGCCGAATTTTGGTGGGGGCGAAATGCGAAAGCACCCGTGTACTTAGATTAAGGCGCACGTTAAAGAACTCCAGGTGGTCAAACTTTCCGGTATCCGCCGGTACGGTTTGCCTCATAATCAGAAAGTGGTTTTGGCACGTAAAACCCCATAATTTTAGAACTGCTTTGATCGCATGCAAGAGCTCTGCACCGGGACCTGACAGGGTCACGTTTGACTTGATCAAAAACTTACGCACTGACACACAAGTTACACTACTCGCACGTTTCAACACTATTTGGGCTACCGGATAACTTCCATCCACATGGAAAGAAGCAATTGTGGTCCCTCTTTTGAAGCAGGGTAAAGACCTTTCCTTCGCGGCAAGGTATCGCCTGATAGCTCTTACAAGTTGCCTGTGTAAGCTTTTTGAAAAAATGATTATTCAGACTCATACATTTCCTTGAATTCAACAATATGCTCGATCCCAATCAGTGTGGCTTCAGAGAAGGGCGGTCCACAACTGATCATCTTGTGAGCATTGAAGTATATATCCGCGATGCATTTGTACATAAACAATTCGTATGACACAATGTGACGCTACGGGATCTTGCGAGACTTTTCGAGAATGGGCATCCGTGGAGGTATGCCAAACCTAATGGAAAGCTATTTGTCGAATCCTATCTTCCGCGTAAAAATTGGCCACGTATTGCCACGACCTTTTATACAAGGAACTGGTGTACCGCAGGGAGGCATGCTTAGCTCCACTGTCTTTATGGTGAAGATGAACAGGCTTTATGTTTCATTACCACCAGCCATTTTTTATTCCGTCTACGGGGACGACAATCAAATAGGCTTCAATTCCTGTAACCTCGCAGTATAGAACAGATAGGTACAGCAGGGCTTGGACAAGGTGTCCAAGTGGGCCGACAAAAATGGATTTAAAATCAACCCCCACAAAAGTTCTTGTGTTCTTTTTATAAGAAAGAGAAGTCCTGGTCTCGGATCCTTGCTTGGAACTGTGTGGACAACAAAAAACTCTCAACAAAGAGCACAAATTTCTAGGTAATATACATGACTCCAGGCTTACTTTCATTCCACACATAAAATATCTTAAAGCAAAATGTCTAAAAACAATGAACTTACTGAAAATTCTATCCCACACAACATGGGGTAGCGACGAGAAGTGTTTGATGAATCTTTACAAGAGCCGAATTCGATCACGATTGACTATGGTGGTATCTTATATAACTCTGCCACTGCGAGCCCGCAAAAGATGCTAGATCCTATCCACCATCAAGGTATCCGCGTAGCCACTGGCGCTTTTAGGACAAGCCCTATTGAAAGCTTATACATCGAATCAAATGAATGGTCACTGCATCAGCAGAAAACATGCACTAGCCTCACATATTTTAGGAAAATATACTGCAATAATGAACATCCATGCTCTAATACCGTTAACGATATGGCATGTGCTACCCTTTTCCGTAATCGTCCCTCTGTAAGATAGCCTTTCTCGCTGCGTGTGAGGGAGTTTAGCGATGAAATGCATGTCCCACTCCTCGAACATCGCTTAATGCATCCAACCAAGCTGCTAACTCCTTGGGAGTGGCAGGCAGTAGAATGTGACATATCCTTTCTAGAAGTCATAAAGCATGCGCCAGAACTCGAGATCCGAATGAATTTTCTAGAACTACAGTACAAGCACTCCTGCACCAAGTTCTACAGAGACGCATCGATGTCACATGCCCAGGTGTCCTATGCAACCTTCGGCTAATCCTTCTCAGAATCCGATGCACTGTATCCGGAAACAAGTATCTTTACGGCCAAGGCCTATGTACTATTGTCGAGTGTGAAGCAAATAAGGAAATCAAAACTGCAAAAAGCAAGTATATAATATAGTCATATCATGAGAAGCCAACAAACAGTGACACCAAGGACAACATAGGGGAAACCACTTGTGCCTAATAAATGAAATAAAGAAACGATAAAATAATGGAAATTAAAGTGGATGAAAAACAACTTGCCCCAGGCAGGAACCGAACCCACAACCTTCGCATTTCGCGTGTGATGCTCTACCAATTGAGCTACCGCGGCGCTGTTTCCCCATCAACTTTCTTGGGTATTTATGGGTCCTAGTAGAACCCTGCGAGGGTTCTACTAGGAAATTTGTTTTTCCATCCACTTTAATTTCAATTAATTTATTGTTTCTTTATTTCATTTATCAAGCACAAGTAGTTTCCCTTACGTTGTCCTTGGTGTCAGTGTTTATTGACTTCTCATGATATGACTAATAATAATCGGGCCCCTCGGTAACCCCCTTTCTTCTCGTTCATTACATAACGAGGGTCTCGAATCCGGCTACATTGACGTCTTCAGGTAGCATATGTGGGTTTACTTACCAGTTGCCTTCCCCCAAAAAGATCACGTCTTCGTGACGCCTTGCGGCAAAAAGGACGTTCCACGTCCGCCGCTAGGGTCTGTGAGTGGTCGCACTGGCTAACACTCCCAGGGTTTTAATAGGACACATAAATACCAAAGAAAGTAGCTCAATTGGTAGAGCATCGCACGCGAAATGCGAAGGTTGTTGGTTCGGTTCCCACCTGTGGCAAGTTGTTTTTTCATCCACTTTAGTTTCCGTTAATTTATCGTTTCTTTATTTCATTTATTAAGCACAAGTTATTTCCCCTATGTTGTCCTTGGTGTTAGTGTTTGCTGGCTTCTTATGATAGGACTAATAAAAATCCCCCGCAGGGGCGTATGCCTCAGCAGGCGTTTGGTGTGTTGCGACACCACGTACCCGAGCACACGAGGGTTGGACCCTCCGGCGTGTAGCCGTGCCCGGCTTAGCAGAGTCCGGGGAAAGGGGGATCCGGGGGGTTGAGCCGATGCCGGGTGTTTGGACCTTTAAGGCCCCCCGGCGGAGGCAACACACCTCTTTGGCATCTGCTTGACGCTTGGCATCCGCATCTGCTTTGGCATCTTTGACGGCACCCCCGGACTGACCCACCCGGGGGAAATGGGCAGTCGCCTCTTCCTGTCTCTTTCTCCTCGAATCTTCTTCTTTCTCTCCCGCTTTCTGGCCTTTCCTATCTTCTTCTCTCTTCCATTTACTTCCTTTCTCCACGGCGGCAAGGGTCAACCTTGTGTGGCTATCCTACCTTGGGTACACCATATTTGGTTATAGCGACGGCGTACGGCTGGCGTCGTGCAGGCTTGTACACAAGCTCTACCGCGTCCCCTCGTTGGGCTCCTTTCGGAGCAACGCTCCATCCTTCCCCAAGTACTATGTCGTACACAGCGAAAGCAACATGCCAGTAAAAAAACTCTCACCATTCCTTGTCGCCAAATGCCTGAAACTAAAAATCGGACCGACGTACAAAGCCTCCAAGATGTCTAGCAGGGACCTCCTCCTAGAACTGAATGATAAAATTATGGGGTTTTACGTGCCAAAACCACTTTCTGATTATGAGGCACGCCGTAGTGGAGGACTCCGGAAATTTCGACCGCCTGGGGTTCTTTAACGTGCACCTAAAAATAAGTACACGGGTGTTTTCGCATTTCGCCTCCATCGTAGAACTGAATGATAAAGACCAAGCAGAGAAGCTCACCAATCTTACCAGTATTGGCGACGCCACAGTGAAAATTTCATCACATAGAACACTGAACAGAAGCCGGGGAGTGATATCTGAAGAAGACTTTATTGGATTGAGCGATGAGGAACTCCTTGAGGGTTTCCAAGAACAAAATGTGACAAAAGTACAAAGAATAGTAATCCGCAGAAACAACCGAGAAATCCCCACCAAACATGTTATACTCACCTTTGGAACAAGCGAAATGCCTACTTCACTCGAAGCAGGTTATGTTAAAGTCAATGTGAGACCATAAATCCCGAATCCCTGACGATGTTTTAAGTGCCAAATGTTCGGACATGCTTCACATGCATGCCGAGGCCAAGCAGCCTGTGCGAAATGCAGCTCCAATGATCACCAATCAGACAACTGCACCTCTTCGCCACATTGTGTTAACTGTAAAGGAGATCATCCAGCTTACTCGCGGTCTTGCCCTTGCTGGAAAAAAGAAAAAGTGATTGCACTAACTGTTAAGGAAAAAATTTCGTTCCATGAAGCCAGAAAGCAGCTATCGTGCCTTCCGCGAAGAAGTTAGGCCGATGTGACGCAGATGAGGGCAGCGTCACAGAGGCCTCAGGAGTCCTCCGAGACCACGCTCAGTGGTCCCGCAGAGACCCCTCCCGCCCCCGTGGTGGAAGCAGCCGGCGCTGCTCCATCCTCTTCAGAGGCCCTGCAGACACCAGTCCCGCAGGGCCCTAAGATTAAGCGAACCCCAAGGTCCGAGACACGTGACTCGGCACCAAACTCTCGGTCCTCCTGCGCCTCAGAGAGAGCGATGGAGGTCGACAAAAAAACCCCGGTGTCATGGACACCGAAGGACCAGCGCTCTCTCTCGAGCGCGGTAAGAGGGACAAAATCCCAATAACTATTCAAAATAAGAAGGCGATAACCTAAAGGTTATCGCCCATTTCTATTAGCCTTTTTAAATCCATGTCACCTAACATATCACCTCTTATTCTTCCCCTAGTGCCATTTCTTACCTTTCAATTTCAAGATGGCTTTTATTATCCATTGAAATTGTAGAGGTCTCATACACAATCTAGGTGACATCAAAGACATCATCAACAGCTTTTCACCAGTTGCAGTATGTCTCCAGGAAACAAACCTCGGTCCAAAAAATAATCAAATTCTCAAAGGTGTCATCGTTGTCCGAAGGGACCGCGAATATTCCAGCCGGTTGTCAGGTGGAGTGGCTATAATCGTGCAGGGCGGCACTCCTACCCGAAATGTCCAATTCAAAACATCTTTAGAGGCTGTAGCTGTTACCATTCTATCTTACAAAACCATCACCATTTGCTCACTGTATATTCCACCCCACACACATTTTACTACTAAACACTTAGAAAATCTAACAGATCAGTTACCAGAGCCATTTGTTTTAGTAGGCGATTTTAATGCTCATTGTACTCTTTATGGCAGTGCCAAAACTGACCAAAGAGAACAGCTGGTGGAAGATTTTATTTTATCCAATGATATCGGCCTTTTAAACTCATGTGCGTCAACTTACTTTTCACCAACTTCCCGCACTTTTAGTTGCTTAGATCTAGCTTTGTGCTCGCCTTCACTTTTTACTGATCTTAAATAGGAAGCTCTGGGCACGTCATATGGTAGCGACCACTTACCCGCACTCATCAAACTCCTATCATAACCACAATCCCTAGTAACTAGACCACGCCTATGGAAATTACAGCTCGCGGACTGGCCGGTCTTTATGGAGAACGCGATACTGGAAGATGTCTTTTCGCCAGAGCTAAGTATTGACGAACTTAATAAAAAATCACTAAGGTTATAATCTGTGCGGCAGAAAAGGCCATACCCCAGTCATCGGGTATCGTGCACAGAAAGCTAAACCCCTGGTGGACGAAGGAGTGTACCGACGCTAAAAAAGAACAAAATAAGGCCTGGGGAATCCTACGGAGGTGCCCCACCTATAGCAACCTGTTAAAATTAAAAAAAGCCAAAGCCAAAGCACGATTCATTTGAAGACATGCTGAAAAATCATCATGGCAAAAATACATCTCTTCAATTAATAGTTTGGTAACATCGAAACGAATGTGGGACCAGATGAGGAAATTAAGAGGAGAGCACTTATCTTACACAATACCACTACTTACATGCCCAGGCACACAAACAACACTAAAGGAACAGGCCAACTCATTAGGTGAACACTTTTACAACATATCCAGCTCAGCACACTATTCAAATTCATTCTTAAAATATAAAGAATCGGTGAAGAACAGAGACTGCCCACTACTGGGGCTTCAGCTGAAATGTATAATAACCCCCTCACAATACATGAACAGAGTTCTCTCTGCCGGTAAAAAAACGGCGAGAGGTCTTGACTGTGTCCACTATACAATGCTGGCACACCTATCTCAAGCATCAGTAGGGGCACTTCTTAAATTTTTCAATATGATACGGGAGTCTGGGGTAATGGCCACAGATTGGAAGAATGCGATAGTAGTGCCTTTTCTAAAATCTGGTAAACCCGCGGCATCACCCAGTAGCTATAGACCCATTGCATTAACAAGCTGTCTAGCCAAATCCTATGAGAGTATTATAAACATAAGACTCACCTTTATTCTTGAAACAAGACGCCTAATAGACATGCACCAGAGCGGATACAAAAAGGTTGCTCCACCATTGACCATCTCGTGCGACTAGAACAGGAAATACGTGACGCCTTTCTACACAAAGAATGCTGCCTGACGGTTTTCTTCGATTTGGAAAAGGCGTATGATGCCACGTGGCGATATGGAATCTTAAGAGACCTGGCTGACCTGGGAATTCGCGGCAGAATGCTAAATTGCCTATGTAATTTCATCTCAAATAGAACATTTCAAGTACGCCTCGGCACAATACGTTCACGCAGATTTACACAAGAAAATGCGTTCCACAAGTTTGCATTCTGAGAGCAAGACACTTTTCGTAGTCAAAATGAACTCTATTAATAAAATCATCCCATCCTCTGTTATGCACTCATTATATGTCGACGATTTGCAAGTGGCTTGCCGCGGCTCAAATCTACCCGCCTGCGAAAGACAACTCCAAGTAACGATAAATAATCTTACACAATGGGCTGACAAAAATGCTTTTCGTTTTGCAACACACAAAACTGTTACAGTTCTCTTTTCCCAGAAGCGGCGTTTACACTGCACTCCAGTTCTCACATTGTATGGTACAAGGCTGCCGGTCAAAGAAGACTACAAATTTTTAGGCGTAACTTTTGACACAAAACTGAATTTCCTTGCCCACATTAACGCAACTAAAATAAAAGCAAATAAAGCACTAAATTTCATTAAGGTTTTATCGCACAAGCACTCGGGATCTGACCGAACATGTCTATTACGCATATACCGGTTTCTTGTACGTAGAATTCTCGACTACGGTAGTGTAGTTTATGGTGCAGCTAGGCAGTCCTACATTAAGCGACTTGATCCAGTTCACAATATTGGCCTACGACTGGCGAGCGGTGCCTATAGAACATCGCCTGTCCAAAGTTTATATGTCGATTGCAATGAGCCTTTCTTACAGCAACGTAGAGCGCTACTTACACTTTCCTATGTACTACGAATTCGATCATCGCCACAACATATATGCTACAGCATCGTAACACAGTGCAAATCACGGATACACTACACAAACAAACCGAACACGATTCTGCCACTAATCTTACGACACGAAGAATACTGTCAGACTTATGATGTTCCTCATGAGGTCCTGCAGGTTACTGAAAGGCCACCAAGATTGCCACCATGGTACAACTTTTCACAGCTAGAAAAAAGACATTCCACAAGAACACATAATACAAGAGTTCCGAGCTATTCAAGAAAAATATAAAAATTACACAGAATTTTACACTGACGGCTCCAAAACACAAGAATACGTAGATGTCGGAATAATAATGAAAAATTGGCAAAATAGCATTCGGATAAATACTTTTTCTTCAGTGTTTACCGCCGAAGTTTTTGCAATATGGACGGCAGTAAAAAAATTACCAGCGACAAGCAGATTAATGCTATCATATATCCCTATTCGTAAAGTGCACTCAGAGCTCTAAACCTTAACTCCGCGTCTGAACCCCTACTTGGTGATATCCTAAACATGTTGGCCTATAATGAATACGGAAGACCCTTACGATTCTGCTGGGTCCCAAGCCATGTTGGGATACCAGGGATGAAGCAGCAGATAGTTGCGCGTTCATGGCAGCACACAAAGGTATAACGCAAACAACACTTCCATACAAAGACAGTGTCCGAGCGATTCATAAGGCCCTGACATCAAAGTGGCAACTAGAATGAAACTCTTATATAAATATTAAGTTACACACAATAAAACCCCTGCTTGGTGAGTGGAAGTCGTGCAGTCACCAGCAACGCTTCTATGAGGTGATCCTATGTCAACTCCGAATAGGGCATACACACCTGACACACAATTTCCTACTTCAAAACGAAAACCCGCCAACTTGCGAGAAGTGCCATGAACCACTCACAGTAATGCACATGATTATGACATGGTCCAAACACTGAAACACAAAGACGGAAGCTTTTACAGAATTTCCATAAATACACCTTTACACCTCGCCTCAATACTCGAAGGTAACCCGCTAGTGCCCTTTACTGACCTGTCCAGCTTTCTAGAGGAAACTGGATTTTTATACAAACTCTAAGGTAACGCAGCTTTCACTGCTTTAACATTTGATTTCTAAATTATTGTGGTTGGCGCAGCATGGCCTTAGTCGCTTTTGCGCCATTAACCCGAACTAACTAACTAATAAAAATCGGGCCCCTCGGTAACCCCCTTTCTTCTCGTTCACACACACACACACACACACACACACACACACACACACACACACACACACACACACACACACACACACACACACATATATATATATATATATATATATAGATATATGAAGCGGTATGAGCCTTCGAGTAGAATATGCAGAAGTCACTTCTGCATATTCACACACAGAGACGTTTCGGGACCCGTACGGGTCCAGAAACGTCTCTGTGTGTTTTTTTTCACCTTGACTTGGTCAGTGGCCGCAATTTCTTCATCATCAGAATAAGAAGAAGCGCGGGAACCGGGGGACAAAAGAAGAGGAGAAGGAAGTTGCACGTCCGGTAACATTTATAAGTGATCAGGTTCGAACCTTCATAAATCACAACATTTTTAAAAAATGCTTACGAAATGTTCTTTCATCTCTGTCTGATGCGCCTACAGAACAAAAAACCACGATTATCTGTTCCGCTTTGGAAAGTTCTCAAAAAAGGCTCAATTTGAGATTGGATTGAATAAAAGTAATTCTTACAGTCCTTGGTGGAATGAATAATGCGCCCGAGACTACAGAAAGAGAAAAGCTGCTTGGAAAAAATTATTGCATAACCAGAGTCCCCAAAATTGGAGTGACTATAAATTTTTTCGCGCTGTCTTTTAACATACAGTTTCTAAAGCCAAAGATGAATTCCACTGTAAGCATTTTGATTTCTTATCTAACAATAAAAATAAGCGTGCATTGTTCCGTTTTCTCCGCGGTAGAAAAATTCTTCCGCGTCAAATTAATATTGACTCTACAATCTTAAGTAGCGATGAAATGAAACAATCACTAGAAGAAATCGCGAAGGGATTAGAAATAAGATTTTCTTCTGTCTTGCCAAGTGCTTCTCGCTTACGAAGGGCATCAGATGATTTTACAGAAATCTCCATGTTAGAATTGGCTGAAATCGTGGAGCGCCTTCCAGATTCAGCTCCCGGTGTGGATGGGGTAACATCTACTATGATCAGAATTTTATTTAAGGAAGCTCCTGATGACCTTTTAGCTATTGTAAATTACTCAATTCGCTTCTCATGGATTCCGTCTGCGTGGAAAATTGCTAAAATCATCCCTATTCTTAAAAATCATGGGGAAGGATATACAATAGATAACATTAGGCCAGTTGCGCTAACTTAAAATTTGGTTAAATTAATTGAAAGAATTCTATATGCCCGCATGATTAAATTTATACAGAACAAGGACTTGCTTAGCCCCTGCCAAATTGGATTCCGACCATCATGTTCAATTTGGCATGCTCACGTGGACCTAGAAAGTAGAATAAAATTAGCACGGCGACAGAGGCAAATAGATGCTCTTGTGACATTAGACATTTCCAAAGCCTACGATAGTGTAGAACACTTAATTTTATTAGATATATTGCGAAATTTAGAGATTCCAAATTATTTTTCAAACTGGACTGGTGAATATTTAAATGGAAGAACATTTTACTGCAGTCTGAGAGGCGTTTCCTCGAGTATATATAATCAATCACGAGGTGTTTCTCAAGGAGCTGTCACTTCAACATTACTATTTAATATTCTGATGTGTTCCATTCCTCTTCATCAAGATGTACAAACATACGTATACGCGGATGACATTGCTTTCTTCGCATCCGACAGTAATATTCACTCTCTATATTATCGACTACAAAACTACCTCAACGCCATAGAAACCTGGTTAGACAAAATTCGCCTTTCACTTAACGCTAGAAAATCCTCGATATTGGTTTTCCTTCTTAACAATCCCGTTAATATATCGATATCCTATCGCCTCGAGACTATACCTCAAGTGGAGTCGGTGAAATACTTAGGTGTGGTATATGACGGTTCCCTCAACTGGCTCGGCCATATTGACCATATAGTTAAAAAAGGAGTACGAGCAGTTGGTATGCTACGTAAGCTGTGCAATAGTCGGTCCGGAATGCGGAGAGATCCACTTTTAATGATATACAAAATGTATGTGCGGCCCATTTTAGAATTTGGATGTGTTTTATTTTCTGGTGCCCCAGCTTATAAATTACGTCCCCTTGTTCTACTTGAGCGGGAAGCCCTACGACTGTGTTGCGGATTACCGAAATATGTTGCCAATAACATATTACACCAAGAAGTCAGGTTGCCCTCAATATTGTGTAGATTTCGGTTACTGACGGTGCAAACAGTCTTGAAATTGTATGAATCCCCTATTACAAGATTGAAATACATATTCATTTCCCAGCCTGCACTTTTCTTCGGAGTACACTGGCATCGTTTTCATACACCACAGGTGGTCTTCGTACAAACATTGATAAATCCCTTAAATGTACGTCTCTGGGGGGTACCGCCTATTTGTGATGTGCGAGAGAACCTACAAATTATATATGATGCCATCTACCCAAATAATGCAAAACATCTCTCTTATAATATATTAAACGGCCTATTACAGGACCATTTATTGAGTTTATCTATAAGTACGGTCATTGCGACAGACGCCTCACAGTGTGAAGAAAGATCTGGAATTGGTATTTTCTCTCCCGCTCTAAACTGGTCATTTGCAATCTGGATTCCGGACATTTATTCCGTATTTTTGGCTGAATTTTTAGCTGTGGTCCTAGCCTTACGCAAACTAAATTTGTCAACATCGGCGGTAGTAATTATAACAGATTCTTTATCCTTATGTTCCTCGCTCACAGCAAATGGTGTCACTAACCTTTTACGTACATTTCATTTTCTACTGCCTGCCCACATAAATTTAATTAGATTGCTTTGGGTGCCTGGGCATAAAGGATTAGTCATGAACGAACTGGCTGACAGTCTCGCGAGAGCGGCCCTCAGTGGCACTGTATTACCATTACTTCCTACAATAGCTTACCTGACGACTACTAGATTCAGGAGATATACAATTACTCAAGACTTTTTGAACCCAGCTGTAGCAAATTTTTCAGAATATCGACACCTCCTATTCCCTTGGCCTAAAAATTCTTTTCACACCAGAAAAACTGAAGTCATCTTTACCCGATTACGTTGTCGAATACCAAAATTTAACTTCTATCGTCACAAAGCTGGTCTGGTGCCCTCCCCTCTGTGCCCAGTCTGTCGAGAAGATGAAACAATAGATCATTTTTTCTTATTCTGCCGTCGTTTCACTTCTTTAAGAAAAAATCTAGAATCAAGATTTACACAGCTTGGTTTGAGCTTTTCAATTATAAATATCCTTTCTCTAGGAGCCTCCTCTCTTGGACAGTGCCACAGGGATATTTGCTCAACCGTGGAGGATTTTATAATTGCTACAAAGAAATTGTCTTGAATTCTTAAACATTTTATTTTTGTTCATTTCCTCCAGTTAGCTTTCCCATTTTCAGTTTTTAATAAAGATAGCCTAATTTCATCCAAATCTTGGCCAATCCCCCACAGTGGGTGTGCGCCATCGCATAAGGAATACCATACCATACCATACCAAAATGTAGACGAGACAGACGCCAGTCCCACAGCAATGTTTTGCGTCTACTGTGTCCTTTAACTAGGAACGCTACATTATTTTGGCGCAGCCGACAACTGACTCCAACATGTGGGTGACATTTTTTCTCGAGGAGACCTCCGCAGAGAAGATCATCTTTTCGAGATACCAAGCTGAAGACTAACCAGTGGTGGAACTACCTCGCGAACTCAACTCGGCAGAACTCATGAACCTGGTTTTAGAGAAGGCTTCCATGGACACTGCTGAACGACGTCGGAAGGGTGCTGTGAAAGTAAACTTGCGTCTGGCGATCTTCGACGAAGTAGTTCTTCAACCAATGCATCGAAAGGACTATGGATCACGGTCTTCGACAGAAGAGGTGAGCCTCGTTTTGAAAGCTCTTCAGCTACAACAACAGATTGCGCAACAAAACCAACTGGTGACATCGCTTATAATGTCTCTAAACGCTGAGAAGCCGGTGACTAAATTTGTAGAACCCGATGCGTTCGACGGCATGTCTTCAAGTCCAAAAAGTTGGCTTAAATTCTATGAATAAGCCACTGGGAAGAACAACTGGCACTCTAATGAGGACAAGATTACTAACATGCGTAGTTACTTAAGAGGTGTTGCACGGAAGTGGTACGATCTGCACATTATTGAAGATGCTGGCAACTCTTGGAACCAATGGAAGGACAAATTCTTGACCCAGTGAAAAACCCAGTGAAAAGATGGGACGCCGCGCTTAATTTCAAATTCAAGCAGGGCTCCCTCGTCGAGTATTTCTTGGAAAAACGCCGCCTTTTAAAGCTGGCCGAGCCTATGCTTCCTCCTTCTGCCGTAGTAGCACTAATAATGCACGGGCTGCACGCTGAAGTCCTGAAGCTAGTGCAAGTACGATCACCTAAAACTATGGACGGGCTTCTGGAGTGCCTTCACGAGATACCACCTACTTCAGAAGAAAACATAACCGCTAGCTCAAGCAGTCGCTTCAGACGGACCGGCGCGGATTGGTCAAGCCGTAATCCACGAGAACCGAGCCGCCTTGCAGGCATGACAGAGAACTTGGGTTGGCGTGTTCCCAGAGGTCGGGTGAATAACGTCGACAACGACCCTGTCCCCCTACTTTCGGACGTTCAAGATTCTCTGACGACAAAAAACTAATAATCAAGGGTGATGAGTCCGACCAGATGACCACAACTGAGACTGTTTATTTAACTTGCTCTAGCCTACTTCACATTCCAGTCATAGTGGGAAACAGAGATATGATGGCTTTGGTTGACAGCGGTGCTTCTGTGTCTATAATAAATGCCAAGCTGGTAGATGCAAGTCACCTGCATAGTGGAAGAGTACTTCGGGTGCAAGGTTACGATGGAAAAGTGACAAAGCATAATCAGTGGGCCTCAGTAAGCATCGAATTCCAAGGTCATGTAATAGAGAGTGAAGTACTGGTGATAGAGGATGACTTACGACTTTCTGCTATCCAGACCAGATATAAAGAAACTAAAAATCAACGTATACTGGCACGATGCGGTTTTAGTGGAAGGACTATCAAGGGAAGAGACACAGCAGGATAGAAATGATAACCTGCGAATTGTCAAGTGCGCGGAGGATATTGCAACGACCTACCCTGAACTGGAATGCATTGGAAGCTATCCACAAGCGATGAAGTCACACAAGGTGCCTTTCGAACTAACTGACAAAACCGTCATCCGGAAATCGCCTTATAACATGTCAAGAGAGCGCAAGATATGGTTGAAGAAAGAATTGCAGGAGATGCTAGACGCCGATATAATCCGGCCTTCGGTGTCACCCTCCGCCTCTCCCATAACTATTGCGCCGAAGGAAGATGGAACTATCAGACTGTGCACAGATTCCAGGGTTCTTAATCGCGAGACAGAACTTATACAATTTTCCATGCTGAAGACAGACACGATTATAGATGAGACAGGTGGTTGCCGAAGTTTTTCAAGTACTGACTTGTGCAACGGTTACTGGCAGATCCCGCTAACCGAAGAAACAAAAATATACACTGCTTTTATCACGCCCTTCGATCTGTGCGAGTATAACGGCTTCCTTTCGGCTGGAAAAACTCGCCAGCATGGTTCCAGAAGATTATGAACGAAGTCCTGAAGCCTTTCCTAGGTGTCTTTTGTAACGTGTACATAGACGATATTATCGTCTTCTCCAAAACAAAGGCTGAGCATCAGGAACACCTGTCTCAGGTATTAAATGCCTTGAGCTTGGCACAACATAATGTTAATTTTAAGAGAAGTGCATTTGTTAAAAGAAAAGTTGTGTTTCTTGGGAGAGTCTTTGATGGGACTACCAAAAGCACGGAACAAGAGTCCGTCGAGAGAATATCCCAACTGGTGAAACTATATGCCGTCCACTCATTGCGTGTGCTTTAGGGATTAGCAGGACATTTCAGACCTTTCATAAAAGAGTGCCATAAAAACAAGATGCCTCACGCGGCTAACGCAGAAAGAAGTTCCATTTGAGTGGGATGAGGAATGTGAGAGGGTCTACCCTGAGCTGGTGCACAGAATCTCTGCTGACCTTATTCTACGCATACCAGATTTCACTTTACCCTTTGAACTGAATACCGACGCCTCACACTATGGAACAGGTGCAGTCTTGTACCAGAAATGTCCAGAAGCATCCGGCCGAGAAAACCGACATGTAGTAGGCTACTACAGCTACACCCTCAAGCCACCTGAAGTCAACTACACCACTACTGAAAAGGAAGCTCTTGCTGTTCTTAAAGCACCTTTCTGTTCTTAAGTACCTTGAAGGTGCGAAGTTTACTTTGTTCACCGATCACCAGGCACTCACTCATCTCTTGAATATGACCCAACCTAAGGGCCGTATTGCCAGATGGGTGAACTACTTGCAGCAGTTTAATTTCATCATCTCCCACAGATCTGGACCCCTATTGACTGATGCAGATGCATTGTCTAGAGTTATGATACAGGCCAACAAAGAACAATCGGAAGAAATGAATGAAGCAAAATTGTGGGAAGGCACTGATCAATTGATTTTTATGGAAGGTCGCTATCAAGTCCCGCCAACGCTGGTTTCCAGGGTGCTTTATTTGTACCACGATAGCCCAGAACCTGGAGGACACGACGGATTTTGGCGCACCTACAACAAGCTAGTCAAGAGATTTACGTGGCCTCACATGAAAGAAGACGTCAATTAATACGTTCGTTCATGCCATATTTGTCAAGTCAACAAAGTGAAATATAAGCAGCCTATGGACGCCATGATAATACCGTGCTACTCGAACGTGCCTTTTGAAGTTATACACCTGGATTTTGCCGAGCTAAATAAGAAACGAGAAGGAGCCCGAAAAAGGCAAGCTTTTCTTCTGGCCATAGATGAGTGCAATAGGATGGCCGCGGCACGGGCAGGAAAAGAAGATGCAAACAGCGCCATCGCCCTCCTCCAACGGGATATGTTTAGGACAACCAGGACGATCGTATGTGACAATGGTGCAACGTTCAAGAGTGAAAAACTAGCAAGATGGGCTCGAGACCACAATATATCAATCAAATTCTGTGCGCCGTACTATCCCGCGGCGAATGGGCTTGCTGAGCGTGCTATAGAGGTGTGAAACAATACATCAGGATGTACGATAGTTTCCCTTGTGAATGGAAACGCTCTTTTGAAGCAGCTCTAAGACATCACAATAACTCCTACACCAGTGGCTTGGAATGCAGCCCGCACTTCGCTTCTTCAGGAGAGAACCCTATTCTTCAAGCGGACCGTGAACTGGGGCTGTTAGAAAATGTCAAGGTCGTCGAGGAAACAAAGATCACAGGAGGAGAGGTACTGTAAACGAATGAAAAAAAAATTTGACAAGAGACATTGCTCAGATATTCCAGACATTCAAGTCACCGACCTAATTCTAGTTAGGAAAGGAGTAAGAGAATACAGTGCCAAATTTTATGGTCCTTACTCTGTGACAAAGACAGCCACTCAGAAAGGAATATTGAAGACGGTGTGGTACATTGGGGAACGGGGCTTTTTCAAGTATTACCCCAGGAGGGGTTAGCAAAAGAAACCTGGAAGGGTGAAGTGGTATGAGCCTTCGAATATAATATGAAGAAGCGCGGGAACCGGGGGACAGAAGAGAAGAAGGAAGTGAGAATAAAATGTAGACGCGATGGAAGCCAGTCCTACAGCAATGCTTTACGTCTACTGTGCCCTTTAACTAGGAACGCTACAATATATATATATATATATATATATATATATATATATATATATATATATATATATATATATATATATATATATATATATATATCATCAGCCTGGTTACGCCCACTGCAGGGCAAAGGCCTCTCCCATACTTCTCCAACAACCCCGGTCATGTACTAATTGTGGCCATGCCATCCCTGCAAACTTCTTAATCTCATCCGCCCACCTAACTTTCTGCCGCCCCTTGCTACGCTTCCCTTCCCTTGGGATCCACTCCGTAACCCTTAATGACCATCGGTTATCTTCCCTCCTCATTACATGTCCTGCCCATGCCCATTTCTTTTTCTTGATTTCAACTAAGATGTCATTAACTCGCGTTTGTTCCCTCACACAATCTGCTCTTTTCTTATCCCTTAACGTTACACCTATCATTCTTCTTTCCATAGCTCGTTGCGTCGTCCTCAATTTGAGTAGAACCCTTTTCGTAAGCCTCCAGGTTTCTGCCCCGTAGGTGAGTACTGGTAAGGCACAGCTATTATACACTTTTCTCTTGAGGGATAATGGCAACCTGCTGTTCATGATCTGAGAATGCCTGCCAAACGCACCCCAACCCATTCTTATTCTTCTGATTATTTCCGTCTCATGATCCGGATCCGCCGTCACTACCAGCCCTAAGTAGATGTATTCCCTTACGACTTCCAGTGCCTCGCTGCCTATTGTAAATTGCTGTTCTCTTCCGAGACTGTTAAACATTACTTTAGTTTTCTGCAGATTCATTTTTAGACCCACTCTTCTGCTTTGCCTCTCCAGGTCAGTGAGCATGCATTGCAATTGGTCCCCTGAGTTACTAAGCAAGGCAATATCATCAGCGAATCGCAAGTTACTAAGGTATTCTCCATTAACTTTTATCCCCAATTCTTCCCAATCCAGATCTCTGAATACCTCCTGTAAACACACTGTGAATAGCTGTGAATATATATATATATATATATATATATATATATATATATATATATATATATATATATATATATATATATATATATATATATATATAAGCTCCATCAGCGTCCTGAAGGCCTTGATGTTACTCTATAAGCACAAAAATCCCGTACCTAATGAGCTCTATTGTGTCTTGTCTTAGGCGTACATATCTAACGAGCATATGCTGGGTGCCTGGCCATGGGGGCATTGAGGGTAATGTTCTGGTGGACCAGACGGCCACGTCAATCGCATCGCAAGCTGTTAATCCTACTGCTGCTGTCCTTTTCACAGATCTGAAGCCTTTCTGCGAAAGAAACTGCGAAACCACTGGCAACGCATATGAGACACGGAAACAGATAATAAACAGCATCTGTTAAAGCCACAGTTAGGTTTCTGGCCCTCTGAAACGAAATCACGCCGAACAGATGTCATATTCTATCGTCTCAGAATAGGACGCACATTTGGTGCCCATATTTTTCTACTTACTGGAAATGAAGCTCCATCCTGTGGTAGATGCGGGGAGAGGCTGACCGTCCTCTACGTTCTCCTGGAGTGTCGGGAAGTCGAAGCTGGGAGAAAGAAACATTTCCTCTTGCATACCACTATTGTGTCCCTCTTCACACAGTTATGTTTCTTGGTAAAGAACCGCTTTTTAACACCAAATCAGTCCGCGGTTTCTTGAATTATGTTGTCGTACATGTTATAAGTCCATTAAATTCGTAGCGCATCCTCTTTCCAGAGGATGCTGCTGTGATAGTTTTGTATAGCACATGCCGCCAGGCCCTTGTGTTTCAAGGGCTCTAATGAGGCAGTTGTGCTCTAGCCAATTTTAGCATCTCACCTATTTTGTACACCGCATCATTTATTCGCAATGATTTTAATGGTCATAGTACACGTCGTTTGCCATTGGCATATTATTAATACACGTAGATATTACACATTTCGTAGCCACTATTTTTAGGCTTCTTTACAGCCACGTCACATGAACTTCATAGAACTCATCACTCCGCTACGATCTCGATAACACTGGCATGGCGCTCTTGGGCCATACCTGGCCCTTGCGCCACTACACACCACACATTCATTCATTCTTTTGCTTCTAGCAATACGGTAGCCGCCGGCTTCACTCACTCCCGTAGGCGGCGGCTGCGACTGCCACTCCATAAATATATAACCTTCTTGGTTCTCTCCTCTCCTTTTTTACAACTGCTGCAGCTTCTTGGGCAATTCCCCGTAGTGCGGAAAGCGCCATGCCTCCTTGGAAGGGACCGCCAATCAATGCACAATACGACGGTGTGAACGTGGAAAACGTTGTGGAACATTTTACCACAATTTTTTATCTGTAAGCGCGTTGGTGTTTATGATGTTTATGAAGTCATACGCGGGAAAGATGCGGGAAACAGTGATAGCTGAGCGCGATAGCGATTACGCTATCATTGGTGGGAAGTGGTAGGATGTGCGAGTTGTGCTATTCGTGTAATGCTGGTACCAATTTACGGCACAATTAGTCGATGACGTTTTGTATCTCATAGAGAGACCACAACACTCGCATACTCGCACGCCTACAAAAGCACTTACGTGCGCCATTACACAATGAGTGAAACGACGGCTCACCCAAGGAGATTAAAAAAGAACTGCTGGAGTGGCAGTGATGTTTCGAAATCAAAGACGGAAGGTCATCATTTTAGGAAGGGGCATGACAACAACGCTTATAGAGAAAGAAATGCATTTCTCACACTTCCCAAGAATTTAATACGACTAATTTAACGTACAGACGTGCATCTACAGACGTGCATCTTTGTCTTACTGGTTTTAAGGGGATGCTTGAAGGTCCTGGCAAATTTTGTTACAGTTACAGTCATCAATAGTCAGCCAGAGATAACACTTTCGTCCAGAATAAACAGCTTTTTTCTACTAATATTAGCCTGACATTTATATATAGAGAGCCAAAGCACTTGGTCTGCAACATGTGCTCAGCCGAAAAGGCTCTATTTCAGAGGTGAAGTAGGGGGAAGTTCAAATGCTGCAAGAACCTCTGCTGCAAGAAGCTGCGGGAAGTTCAAATGGAGCAAATTTTTGAACCCTCCGGGCGCTTGCTACGCTTCTGCCGGACCACTCGCTGGCCCCAAGGCAGCGGCGATTGTTAGCGTGAACTTTTCTCGTATATCATTATCCGTATACGATAAAGCGCAAATGCATTATAATAGAAAGACTGCGATTTTTAACAATGCGTATGGTGCATATAATAAAAGCCGACATGTGGAAAGTAGTCCATGGTTGCGTGGTTAGCATCCAGCTCTTGTACCAAGATATTACCGTAATGTGGCGTGGCATGCCGTTTTCCTCGAATTTCTGTGCCAATAAAAATTATAATACGAAATTTTGTTGCGAAATACCTGCTTAGTTATTTACAATAAATATATGCGTTTGCATTTTCCTCAAAATCTCATGACACGTTCTGGCTGGTAGTCGGTCCCTTTAACGAGAAAACAATCAAGACGGCTAGGAAGCAAGCAAGCTAGCAAGAGTGAGCAAGCAGGCAACGAAAAGCAAGCAAGCTAGAAAGGACAAACAAGGAAGAGCAAGCAAGCTAGCAAGAGCAGGCTAGGAAGGAAGCACGTATGTTAGCTAGCATAATCAAGCAAACAAGTTTGCCAACAACAGTAAGCAAGCTAGGAATAGCGAGCAAGCTAGAAAGGGCAAGCAAAAGCTAGCAAGCTAGCAAGAGTGGTATAGGAAGCAAGCATGTAAGCTAGCTATCATGAGCAAGCAAGCAAGTCAGCTACCAAGAGCAAGGAAGCTAGAAATAGCAAGGAACCTATCAAGGAAGCAATCTACCAAGAGCAAGCAAACTAGCAAGGGCAAAAAAGTTAGAAAGCAAACAAGCTAGCTACACGAGCAAGCAATCTGGCAAGAGCAAGCACGCTATAAAGCAAGCAATGATGTAAGCAAGCAAGAGAAAGCAAGGAAGAAAGCCAGGAAGCATGCTGGCAAACTAGGAAGCGAGCAAGAAACAAGCAAGCAAGCAGGCAAGCAAGCAGGAAAGAACATGCAAGGAATCAAGTAAGCAGGGGCAAACAAGCTAGCAAGCAAGCAAGGATGTAAGCAAGCGAGCAAGCAAGCTAGGAAGAGCAAGCAAGTAAGCGAGCAAGCTAGCAAGAAAAAGCAACCAAGCTACCAAGAGCAAGCTAGCAAAAGCAAGCTAGCAAACAAGCAACCAAGTAAGGAAGTAAGCAAGTAAGGATACAAGCAAGGAAGCAAGCAAACAAGATCAAACAAGCCAGCAAGCAAGCAAGGTAGGAAGCTAGTAGGAGCGAGCAAGCAAGCAAGAACAAACATGATAGAAAGTAAGCAAGCTAGCAAGAGCAAGCAAACTAGCCGTAAAGCAAAAGCAAGGAAGCAAGCTAGCAAACAAGCAAGAAAGCAAGCAAGCAAACAAGGAAGTAACGAAGGAAGCAAGCACGCAAGAGCAAGCTAGCAAATGCAAGCAAGCAGGCAAGCCGGCAGGTAGACAATCAAGCAAGCAAGCTAGGAAAAGCAAGCATGCTAGCAAGGCAGCAAGCTAGCAAGGCAGTAAAAAAGCTTGAATTAGTAAGCAAGCAGGCAAGAGCAAGCAAGCAAAAAAGCTAGGAAAAGTGAGCTAGCAAGTGAGCAAGGTAGCTAGCTAAGAGGAGCAAACAATCAAGCAGGAGCAAGCAAACTAGCCAGTGAGCATGCAGGAAAGAGCAAGCGAAGACGCAAGCAAGCAAGGGCAAGCAAGCAAGTAAGCAAGCAAGCAAGCTAACTATCAAGCAAGTAAGCAAGGAAGCTAGAACATGCAAGCTAGCAAGAGCCAGCCTGCAACCAAGCAAAAGCAAGCATGTAAGTAAGCAGGAGCAAGCAAGCTAGCAACACCAACGAATCTAGCTAGTCAGCAAGCAAACAAGCTAGCAGGAGTAAGCAATCTAGCAATACAGGGCAAGCAAGTGCAAGCAAGAGCAAGCAAGTAGGAGCAATAAATCTAGAGAGCAATCAAGCAAGGAGCAGGCAGGAGGAGGCGTGAGGCAAGCAAACAAGCTAGCTCGAAAGAGCAAGTAAGCTAGCAGCAAGGAAGAAACCAAGGAAAATCAAGTAAGCTACCAAGTAGAGAAACACGCAAGCAGGAAAGGTCAAGCAAGCTTGAAAACAAGCAAGTAAGCAAGTTAGCAAGGCAGAAAGGAAGCAAGCTAGGAAGCAAGCCGGCAGGCACACAGGCAAGCTACAAGCAAGCAAGGAAGGTAGCAAGAGCAAGTAAACCAGCCAGAAAGCAAATTAGCAAGAGCAGGCCAGCAAACTAGACAGCAATCATGCAAGACAGCGGGAACGAGCAAGGTAGTCAAGGAAGCAAGCAAGCAAGATAACGTTAGCTAGCAAGGAAGCAAGCAAGAGTAAGAAAGCCAGCGAGTAAGCCAGCTAGCTAATTAGCAAGAAATCAAGCTATCAGGTACAAGCAAGCAAGTAAGCAAGCTATCAAACAAGCTAGTGATGACGCTAAAATGCAATCAAGCAAGAAAGCAATGAAGAGCGAACTAGGAAACAAGCAAACAAGCAAGCTACTAAAAGCAAGGAAGGAAGCAAGAACAAGCAACAAGGGTAGGCAAGCGAATAAGAGCTGGCTAGCAAGCAAGCAACCTAGCCAGCACAAGCAAATTAGCTAGCCAGCAAGCAAGAGCAAGCTAACAAGAGTAAGCAAAGAAGAAATCTAGCAAGAAAACGCAAGCAAGAGGAAGGAAGCTAGCAAGAGCAAGCAAGCTAGCTGGCCAGCAAGCAAGTAAGCAAGCAAGCAAGCGAGCAAGCTAGCAAGAGCAAGCAAGCTATGAAGCACTAATAAGTTAACCAGCAAGCAAACAAGCTAGCTAGGAAGAGGAAGTAAGTTAGCAGCAAGCAAGGAAGCAAGCAAGCAGGCAAGCGCAAGCAAGCTAGCAAACAAGCAAGTTAGCATGCTAGAAAAATAATAGCGGGAAAACTAGCAAACGAGCAAGCTAGCAAGGAAGCAAACAAGGTAGCAAGAGTAAGCAAACAGGCAACGAATAGCACGCAGGCTATCAAAAGCAGGGTAGGAATCAAGTAAGCTAGCTAGCAAGAGCAAACAAGAAATCTAACAAGCAAGCAAGCTACGAACAAGGGTAAGCCAGCTAGCAAGAGCGAGCAAGCCAACAAGAGCATGGAAGTAGGCAAGTTAGCAAGAGGAAACAAGCTATCGAGGAAGCAATTTAGGAATAGCAAACCAGTGGGCCAGCAAGAGCAAGTCAGGAAGCAAGCAAGATTAAGCAAGCTAGCAAGAGCAAGCAAGCAAAAGCAAGCATAAGCAGGCAAGCAGATAAGAGCAAGCAAGGAAGCGAGTCAGCCAGAGGAAACAAGCAAGCAAGCAACTAAGCAATCAAGCAGGTAAGACCAAGCAAGGGAGCAAGTAAACGAAATAGCGAGAAAGAGCAATAAGCTAGCAAGCAAGAAGCAAGCAAAAACAAACCAGCTAACAAGGGTGGTTGCTTGGGCTAGTTGATAATTCATGATAAAAATGACGTACAGCGGGAAGGGCAAGTACTGCGAGAGGCGACATACACAGCGATGTGTATGTCGTCTCTCCCAGTCCTTGTCCTTGTCGCTGGGCGTTATTTTTTATCAGCTAGCAAGAGTTAACAATCTATGAAGTAAGGAAGCAAGTAACCATGCAAGAGCAAGAAGGCTAGCAAACAAGCAAGTGAGCAAGATAGCAAGGGCAAGCAAGGAAGCAAGCAAGGAGCAAGCGTAATCAAGCTAGGAAGAGCAAGCATGCTAACAAGAGCAAGCAAGATGCTAGCAATTAAGCTAGCAAGCAAGCAAGGACGCAAGCAAGAGGACTAAAACAAGCAAGGAAGCAAGCTAAGAAGGACACGCAAGCAACGAACTGAGCTAGCAAGTTGGCAAGCAAAGAACTAAGCAAGCAAAAAAGCTTACTAGCAAGAGGAGGTAAACTAGCAAGGAAGCAAGCGCAAGCAAGCTAGCAATAGCAAGGAACCTAGCGAGCAAGCAAGAACAAGCAAGATAGCAAAAGCAAGCACACAGTATAGCAAGAGCAAGCAAGCGAGCAAGCAGGCGAGAGCAAGCAAGGAAGCAAGAGCAAGCAAGCCCCATCAAGCAAGAGGAAGCGAGGCAGCAAGCAAGTGCAAGTAAGCTATCAAGTAAGACAGCAACCAAGCAGGCAAGAGCAAGCAAGCTATCAAACAAGCAATCAAGCAAGCTAGCAAGGAAGCAAGCAAGAAGTTAGCAAGCAAGCGTAAGCAAGGTGGGAGGAGCAAGTATGTTAGCAAGGGAAACCAAGTTAGCCAGCAAGGAAGAAAGCAAGCAAAAGCAAGCTAGCGAGTAAGCTAGGAAGGAAGCAAGAGGGAGAAAGCAGGCAAGCCAGCTTGCTAGGTAGTAAGGAAGCAACCTAGAAAGGGCCGGTACGTAAGCTAGAAAGCAATCAAGGAAGGTGGCAAAAGCAAGCAAGCCAGAACAAGCAAGCTAGTGAGAACAAGTGAGCTAGCAAACCAGCAAGTAAGCAAGTAAGCTAGCAAGCAAGCAAGGAAGGAAGCAAGAGCAGCAAGCTAGCAAAAGAGCAACCAAAATAAGCAGCCTAGCTAGCAAGCAAGCAAGAAAGCAAATCAAGTAATTTAGGAAGCAAGCTAGCAAGCAAGCAAGTAATCAAGCGAACGAGCGAGAGCAGTGCTGTGCAGTATCAATAATACATGTAATTGATATTGTCACGTGGTGGTGACGTTGAATAACACAGCAGCAATACTGTGAACGACAAAACTTACTTTATTGGGCGAACCTGTGCCCACAAAACAGGCTACACTTATAGCACAACGATAGCGGCGAACACGCTCGGCGATCGTCGAAAATCCGATCAGCGGGTCAAGCGCGTCGACTTTTATAGAGCAGTCGTCGAATGTTGCAGACTAATCGTTCGGACCCGCGCGCCTTCCACAATGTTCTACACCATTCGCGTTACGCGATGGAATCAGATAACACAAGGTTCGGCGACAACAGACAGCCGGGTAGAAGCATCGATAACTTTCCAGAAACGTCGGATACATGCAGGCGCGTCCCTCGCTGTGCGATTACATTTGTTAAGCGGCGAAACGTGGTCGCCCGATAAAGATAAGTACACGTGTCAATACCCCCCTCTTAAAAAGCATCGACCCGATGCTGCAAACAAACGAAGGTAATAAACAAAAGCACTCGTAGCAAAGAAAAGAACAAAAATGGCGAAGTTTGTCAGCGTCCGTAAAAGGGTTTAAGGCGCACCACGTGGACCACTTCAGATCGTGCGCGGCGCCGCTGTGAATGCGAAGTGCCGTCTGGCACGACCTCATAGTCCAGAGCGCCAATACGTTGGATGACCTTGTAGGGTCCGAAATAGCGTCGGAGTAGTTTCTCACTGAGTCCTCGTCGGCGTATCGGGGTCCAGACCCAAACACGGTCACCAGGTTGGTACTCGACGAAGCGCCGTCGGAGGTTGTAGTGTCGGCTGTCGGTCCTCTGCTGGCTCTTGATTCGCAGGCGGGCGAGCTGTCGGGCTTCTTCGGCGCGCTGGAGATAGCTAGCGACGTCAACATTCTCTTCGTCAGTTACGTGCGGCAGCATGGCGTCAAGCGTGGTCGTCGGGTTCCTGCCGTAAACCAGCTTAAACGGCGTGATCTGTGTTGTTTCTTGCACCGCCGTGTTGTACGCAAAGGTTACGTACGGCAGGACCGCGTCCCACGTCTTGTGTTCGACGTCGACGTACATTGCTAGCATGTTGGCGAGGGCCTTGTTCAGGCGCTCCGTGAGACCATTCGTCTGCGGATGGTAGGCAGTTGTCCTCCTGTGGCTTGTCTGGCTGTACTGCAGAATGGCTTGGGTGAGCTCTGCTGTAAAAGCCGTTCCTCTGTCGGTGATGAGGACTTCTGGGGCACCATGTCGCAGCAGGATGTTCTCCACGAAAAATTTCGCCACTTCGGCTGCGCTGCCTTTTGGTAGAGGTTTAGTTTCAGCAAAACGGGTGAGATAGTCCGTCGCCACGACGATCCACTTATTCCCGGATGTTGATATCGGAAACGGCCCTAACAAATCCATCCCAATCTGCTGGAATGGTCGGCGAGGAGGATCGATCGGCTGTAGTAATTCTGCTGGCCTTGTCGGTGGTGTCTTGCGTCTTTGACAGTCTCGGCATGTCTTGACGTAACGGGCGACGTCGGCGGTCAGACGCGGCCAGTAATACCTTTCCTGTATTCTCGACAGCGTCCGGGAGAATCCGAGGTGCCCAGTGGTTGGATCGTCGTGTAGGGCGTGCAGTATTTCTGGACGCAGCGCTGAAGGTACAACAAGAAGGCAGCTGGCGCGGACTGGTGAGAAGTTCTTCTTCACGAGCAGGTTGTTTTGTAGCGTGAACGAGGACAACCCGCGCTTAAATGCCCTAGGGACAACGTCGGTGTTCCCTTCCAAATACTCGACGAGGCCTTTTAGCTCCGGGTCGGCTCGTTGCTGTTTAGTGAAGTCTTCCGCGCTTATTATCCCAAGGAAGGCGTCGTCGTCCTCGTCGTCTTGCGGCGGGGGATCGATGGGGGCGCGCGATAAGCAGTCGGCGTCGGAGTGTTTTCTTCCGGACTTGTATATTACCGTGACTTCATATTCTTGTAGTCTGAGGCTCCACCGCGCCAGCCGTCCTGAAGGGTCCTTCAAGTTAGCTAGCCAACACAGTGCGTGATTGTCACTGACGACTTTGAATGGCCTGCCATAGAGGTAAGGGCGGAATTTAGCTGTAGCCCAAATGATGGCGAGGCATTCCTTTTCAGTCGTAGGATAGTTGCTTTCCGCTTTTGACAGCGACCGGCTAGCATACGATATCACCCTTTCAAGTCCTTCTTTCCTCTGGACTAGGACGGCACCGAGGCCTAGGCTACTGGCGTCAGTGTGGATTTCGGTATCGGCGTCCTCGTCGAAGTGTGCAAGTACCGGCGGCGACTGCATGCGTCGTTTGAGTTCTTGAAATGCCTCGGCCTGAGGCGTTTCCCACTTGAACGCGACATCACATTTGGTTAGATGTGTTAGCGGCTCCGCGATGCGTGAAAAGTCCTTGACAAAGCGCCTATAGTAGGCACACATGCCAAGGAATCTGCGCACTGCCTTCTTGTCGGTTGGCTGCGGGAACTTTGCGATGGCAGCTGTCTTCTGTGGGTCGGGGCGTACTCCTGATTTGCTGATCACGTGGCCTAGGAACAAAAGCTCATCGTAAGCGAAACGGCACTTTTCCGGCTTCAGAGTGAGCCCTGATGATTTGATGGCTTCTAACACTGTCGCAAGCCGCCTAAGGTGATCGTCAAAATTTCCGGCGAAGACAACGACGTCATCCAGGTAAACAAGGCACGTCTGCCACTTCAGTCCGGCTAAAACCGTGTCCATGGCGCGCTGAAACGTTGCAGGCGTCGAGTATAGTCCGAATGGCATGACCTTGAACTCGTAGAGGCCGTCTGGCGTAATGAAGGCAGTCTTTTCGCGATCTCTCTCGTCGACTTCTATTTGCCAGTAGCCAGACTTGAGGTCCATCGACGAGAAGTATTTAGCGTTGCAAAGCCGATCCAATGCGTCGTCTATGCGTGGAAGGGGGTACACATCCTTCTTCGTGATCTTGTTCAGTCGACGATAATCGACGCAGAAGCGTAGGGTTCCGTCCTTTTTCTTTACCAGGACTACAGGAGAGGCCCACGGGCTTTTCGACGGCTGGATCATGTCGTCGCGCAGCATTTCGTCGACTTGTTGCCTAATAGCTTCACGTTCTCGCGTCGAAACTCGGTAAGGGCTCTGGCGGAGTGGTCGAGCGCTCTCTTCGGTTATTATGCGATGCTTTGCAACTGGTGTTTGTCGAATCCTCGATGACGTCGAAAAGCAGTCTTTGTATCGTCTGAGAAGACTTCTGATCTGTTGCTGCTTACTCATAGGAAGAATTGGATTCACGTCGAAGTCTGGTTCGGGGATAATGCTCATCGGGGTAGATGCGGCTGAATCCGAGAGGACAAAGGCATTGCTGGTTTCCACAATTTCCTCGATGTATGCGATTGTCGTGCCCTTGTTGATGTGCTTGAACTCTTGGCTGAAGTTGGTTAGCATAACTTCCACTTGCCCTCCGTGGAGTCGAGCGATCCCTCTTGCGACGCAAATTTCACGGTCGAGCAGTCGATGTTGGTCACCCTCGATGACGCCTTCTACGTCAGCGGGTGTTTCAGTGCCGACGGAAATAATAATGCTGGAACGCGGCGGGATGCTCACTTGATCTTCGAGCACACTCAAGGCGTGGTGACTACGACAGCTCTCCGGCGGTATCGCTTGATCTTGTGACAGCGTTATCGATTTCGACTTCAGGTCGATGACTGCGCCATGTTGATTCAGGAAGTCCATGCCGAGAATGACGACTCGTGAACACTGTTGGAGGATAACGAAGGTGGCAGGGTAAGTCCGGTCATGAATGGTAATTCTTGCCGTGCAGATTCCAGTCGGCGTAATGAGGTGTCCTCCAGCGGTCCGAATTTGGGGGCCCTCCCATGCAGTCTTAACCTTCTTCAACTGGGCGGCGATGTGTCCACTCATTACGGAGTAATCGGCCCCTGTGTCGACAAAGGCAGTGACTGCGTGGCCGTCGCGAAGCACGTCGAGGTCGGAGGTTCTTTGTCTGGCGTCGCGGTTAGGTCGTGGCGTCGGATCACGGCTGCGTCGTGTTGATCTGAAGTTGGAACGTCGCGTCGTCAAGTCGTCGTTCGTCGGTGTAGTCTTGCCTTCCTGACTTCGTCGGGACGGCGGCGTATCGTTGTTATGTCGTCGAGATCGTTTTTTCGTCGTCTTCGTCGGCGGCGGAGGATCTTCGTCAGTTCGACGAACAGCAACCGCACCTCCATCGGTTGCTGCTTTTAGTTTTCCGGATATGGGCTCGCTGACCGGCCACGCGCTGGGCCAGTGTATGGTCGGCGCTGCGGCGACAGGTAGCGGCCCGGTGATGGCGAACGCGATGGTCGTCGAGTGCTCCACTGAGTAGCGGCGAGGTAGTCGGCGATGTCAAGAGGTCGTTCACCTTCCCTCGGGCGCTGTGCGTTGACGGCGAAGCCTCGCAATCCGAGGTCGCGGTATGGGCATCGGCGGTACACATGGCCGGCTTCGCCGCAGTGGTAGCAGAGCGGGCGGTGGTCGGGGGCGCGCCAAATGTCCGTCTTCCTCGTGTAGGTGCGCTGGGCGGCGGGTGGACGTGCTGGCGGCGGCGGCGGTGGACGACGGAATTGCGGCGTTACAGGGCCCTGGCGTTGTCGCGGAGGGGGAGCTTGACGGCGTGCGACGGCGGCGTAAGTCATCGCTTCTGGCTGGGGTTGCGGTAATTGTGGTTGCACCTCAGGAACTCCTAGCGATCGATGCACCTCTTCTTTCACGATGTCGGCGATCGAGGCCACTTGAGGCTGCGACGATGGCAAGACCTTGCGCAGTTCTTCGCGCACAATGGCCCTGATGGTCTCGCACAGATCGTCCGTGGCCATTGATTGAATACCGGAGTAGCTTGTTGGCTTGGTGCGTCGGTCGAATTGCCGGTTCCGCAATTCCAGTGTCTTCTCGATGCTCGTCGCCTCACGAAGGAACTCGTCGACGGTCTTCGGTGGGCTTCTTACCATACCGGCGAAAAGTTCCTCCTTTACGCCACGCATCAGTAGACGTAATTTCTTCTCCTCGGACATTTCTGGGTCGGCGTGGCGGAACAGACGGCTCATTTCCTCAGTGAAAATCGCGATAGTCTCATTCGGCAGCTGCGCTCTTGTCTCCGTAGAGCTTGGGCTCGCTCTTTTCGCACGACGCTTTGAAATGTTTGCAGGAAGCCGCTTCGGAAGAGGTCCCAGGTCGTTAAGGTGGCTACTCTGTTCTCGAACCACGTCCTGGCAGCGTCTTCCAATGCGAAGAAGACATGTCGCAGTTTGTCGTCGCTGTTCCAGCTGTTAAATGAAGCGACCCTCTCGTACGTCTCGAGCCAGGTTTCCGGGTCCTCGAATGTTGAACGGCGGAACGTGGGGGGCTCCCTGGGCTGCTGCAGCACGACAGGAGATGCTGGGGCTGCCGTTGGGGTGGATTTGGTGGCAATCTTCCTGCTCGTCTCAGGTAGAAGTCCGTGCTCTGGGGGCAGTCCTTGCAGACGGCGGCTAGCACGCTGGTCAGGGGCGACGTTCGTTTTGTCCTCGGGCTTCGGGCTTGGATCGCGGCTTTGCGGGGGCGTTCGGTACATGAACGCTCAAGCACCTCCACCAGATGTCACGTGGTGGTGACGTTGAATATCACAGCAGCAATACTGTGAACGACAAAACTAACTTTATTAGGCGAACCTGTGCCCACAAAACAGGCTACACTTATAGCACAACGATAGCGGCGAACACGCTCGGCGATCGTCGAAAATCTGATCAGCGGGTCAAGCGCGTCGGCTTTTATAGAGCAGCCGTCGAATGTTCCAGACTAATCGTTCGGATCCGCGCGCCTTCCACAATGTTCTACACCATTCGCGCTACGCGATGGAATCAGATAACACAAGGTTCGGCGACAACAGACAGCCGGGTAGAAGCATCGATAACTTTCCAGAAACGTCGGATACATGCAGGCGCGTCCCTCGCTGTGCGATTACATTTGTTAAGCAGCGAAACGTTGTCGCCCGATAAAGATAAGTACACGTGTCAATATACTATCTTAGATACTTCTTGAGCATCTTGTATCTGTATCATGATACGTCTAGCAAGACGTGTATCAGGATCTGTATTTCCGATACATGAAAGAATGTATGGGGTATCTTAAGATACAAAATAATGGGTCACCGCAACGTCATCATGCAATTCTATAAACGTTGGCTCAACTCCGCTTCCCAAACGGGACGTATTCTGCAGCGATCACTTTCGACGACAGTGCCGCCTCGGCGATAGTGTCATGGTCAGGTGCGCGCTAATTGCCACGTTGAGCAAAATCGCATGCCGTAGTGTTCAACCAGCCAATCACATCACCCGATTTTTCTCAACCAATCGATCCGCGCGCGCTGGATGGTCAAGCCGTGGTCAAGGTGATAGTGTCGCCGAAGTGGATCGTCGCAGAATACATCCCCTCATACTGCTGCCGCTAACTCACCTGAATAAAACTAAAGGCAGAGATATTATTTTATCCTTCCACCAGAGCCCTCCAGTGAGGGTAGGCGACTATGTCCGCGTGTTCTTATTCGTGGAGCAGAGTCACGTGGTGGCACTCGACCCGTCTCGACAGAAACAAGCACGTGAAAGACTGCGGGCAGCTGACCTTTTCTTGATTTCTTGTTTCCAGTTTCGTCGGTGCCAGGGCACTCGCTCGTAGCCACCGTACTGTGCAGCGCGCGCCAACGCGTGCGTCGTCTTTCGCGCAAGTTATGGTGCCGCTATCTTGTCGGTATGAAGTTTTTTTTGCGTGGTGCTTGCAGCGGTGGCGTAGAGGTAGAACACCCGCCTCGCGTGCAAGAGGTCCGTGGTTCGAATCCCGGTGCCGGCAATTTTCCACCGGATTAAAAAAAAAAATCCGCGTGTTGATAAAATTGCACAAACAGGCCTGGAGTGTGGCCTGATCCCGGTGACCAGAACCGGTAACGCACTCCCTCACCAGAGCAGGATTGGCCACCCTGGTGCAGTACTTGGCCACAACCTCCTATGAACACAACAATCAAACCCCAGCCCTCAGTCCCCAGCAGCTGCGAAGCAACTGACCACGGCGGCGGTCAGACCTGTGATGCAGCAGAGGGTGCTAAGAATCACTGGCTCCGGACAGGCCGCCATTGGAATATGAACCTGGCAACGTTTAACGCTAGAACGTTATCTAGTGAGGCGAGTCTAGCAGTGCTATTGGAGGGATTAGAGGGCAGTAAATGGGATATAATAGGGCTCAGTGAGGTTAGGAGGACAAAAGAAGCATATACAGTGCTAAATAGCGGGCACGTCCTGTGCTACCGGGGCTTAGCGGATAGAACTAGGAGTCGGATTCCTGGTTAATAAGAATATAGCTGGTAACATACAGGAATTCTATAGCATTAACGAGAGGGTGGCAGGTCTTGTTGTGAAACTTAATAAGAGGTACAAAATGAAGATTGTACAGGTCTACGCCCCTACATCCAGTCATGATGACCAGGAAGTCGAAAGCTTCTATGAAGACGTGGAATCGGCGGTGGGTAGAGTGAAAACTAAATACACTATACTAATGGGCGATTTTAATGCCAAGGTAGGCAAGAAGCAGGCTGGAAACAAGGCAGCGGGGGAATATGGCATAGGCACTAGGAATAGCAGGGGAGAGTTATTAGTAGAGTTTGCGGAACAGAATAATATGAGGATAATGAATACCTTCTTCCGCAAGCGGGATAGCCGAAAGTGGACGTGGAGGAGCCCGAACGGCGAGACTAGAAATGAAATAGACTTCATACTCTGCGCTAACCCTGGCATCATACAAGATGTGGACGTGCTCGGCAAGGTGCGCTGCAGTGACCACAGGATGGTAAGAACTCCAATTAGCCTAGACCTGAGGAGGGAACGGAAGAAACTGGTACATAAGAAGCCGATCAATGAGTTAGCGGTAAGAGGGAAAATAGAGGAATTCCAGATCAAGCTACAGAACAGGTATTCAGCTTTAACTCAGGAAGAGGGCCTTAGTGTTGAAGCAATGAACGACAATCTTGTGGGCATCATTAAGGAGTGTGCAATGGAAGTCGGTGGTCACTCCGCTAGGCAGGATACCAGCAAACTATCGCAGGAGACGAAAGATCTGATCAAGAAACGCCAATGTATGAAAGCATCTAACCCTACAGCTAGAATAGAACTGGCAGAACTTTCGAAGTTAATCAACAAGCGTAAGACAGCTGACATAAGGAAGTATAATATGGATAGAATTGAACATGCTCTCAGGAGCGGAGGAAGCCTAAAAACAGTGAAGAAGAAACTAGGAATTGGCAAGAATCAGATGTATGCGTTAAGAGACAAAGCCGGCAATATCATTACTAATATGGATGAGATAGTTCAAGTGGCTGAGGAGTTCTATAGAGATTTATACAGTACCAGTGGCACCCACGACGATAATGGAAGAGAAAATAGTCTAGAGGAATTCGAAATCCCGAAGGTAACGCCGGAAGAAGTAAAGAAAGCCTTAGGAGATATGCAAAGGGGGAAGGCAGCTGGGGAGGATCAGATAACAGCAGATTTGTTGAAGGATGGTGGGCAGATTGTTCTAGCGAAACTGGCCACCCTGTATACGCAATGCCTCATGACTTCGAGCATACCGGAATCTTGGAAAAACGCTAACATAATCCTAATCCATAAGAAAAGGGACTCCAAAGACTTGAAAAATTAAAGACCGATAAGCTTACTGTCCGTTGCCTACAAAGTATTTACTAAGGTAATTGCAAATAGAATCAGCAACACCTTAGACTTCCGTCGACTAAAGGACCAGGCAGGATTCCGTAAAGGCTACTCAACAATAGACGATATTCTCACTATTAATTAGGTGATAGAAAAATGTGCGGAATATAACCGACCTTTATATATAGCTTTCATTGATTACGAGAAAGCGTTTGATTCAGTCGAAACCTCAGCAGTCATGGAGGCATTGCGGAATCAGGGTGTAGACGAGCCGTATGTAAAAATACTGCAAGATATCTACAGCGGCTCCCCAGCCACCGTAGTCCTCCATAAAGAAAGCAACAAAATCCCAATAATGAAAGGCGTCAGGCAGGGAGATACGATCTCTCCAATGCTATTCACAGCGTGTTTACAGGAGGTATTCAGAGACCTGGATTGGGGAGAATTGGGGATAAGAGTTAATGGAGAATACCTTAGTAACTTGCGATTCGCTGATGATATTGCCTTGCTTAGTAACTGAGGCGTAGCAGAGGGCGGCAGAAAGTTAGGTAGGCGGATGAGATTAGGAAGTTTGCAGGGACAACATGGCCACAATTAGTACATGACTGGGGTAGTTGGAGAAGTATGGGGGAGGCCTGTGCCCTGCAGTGGGCGTAACGAGGCTGATGATGATGATGATGATGATGATGATGATGTCTGTTTTAAATGTTTCTTATTGTACTGCTACAACTACAGTAACGTCATTTTCACACGTGTCAGATGTGCAAGAAGTGCGAATTAGCTATGAAGGAATACTATCGCTCCTGCTAAAAATTAAAGAACAAAAGTCTTTGTGTCCGGATGGAATTCCAAATGCATTTTGTGCGAAGATGAGCTGAGTAGGTTGCTCGATGCTTAGAAATTATCATTGATGGATCCTTACAACAAAAACGGGCGCCAGACGGCTGGCTTATTGCAAAAGTTATACCGATACACGAAACCGGAGACAAGCAGAAAATTGAAAATTATCCACTAATTTCTTTAACCTGCGTCTGCTGCAAACTCCTTGGATATATCTTAGCGAAATTAATATATAAGTACCTAGAAAATAAGAAAGCACTGCATTCAAACCAACATGGCTTCCGGCAAGAATGGTCGACTGTCACGCAGCTCGTTGAAACCATCCACGATTTTTCAAAAGCAGTAGATAACGAAAAACAGGTTGATCCAATATGCCTTGACTTCTCAAAAGGTTTTTGATAGGGTTCCTCACAAAGAATTAATTATGAAATTGAAAGAGCTTGGAATAAATAACAATATAGTGGCACGGGTCAGGTCATATCGGGATATGCGGTCAGGCACGACATCGTTGTAACATTTCACTGCTGTTTTTTAGATTTCTGCCATCGCCGCCGCCTGCTGCTCGTGCGTCCACCTACCACGACTGTGAAGATACGGCCTGGCCCACGTGTCGGCCGACTGACGTCGCTGTCCTGGTGGGGCAAGCTACTGCGCCTGCGCTGTGACTGCTCGGTCCAGCGTCGCCGCACCGCATAAAAGGCACTGCTTCGCTCTGGCCCTCCGGGATATGCGGTCATGCACGACATCGTTGTAACATTTCACTGCAGTGTTTTACGTATGTAGTAGCACTTAACACCCCTAATTTTTCCATCTTTAACTAGTACCGTGGCTGCTTATCCCCATGTTGCTGTTTTATGCCCAACGTTCTTGTACCTTTCTGAGTGATTGGAATTGACATAGTTACCTACGTCGTTCGTATCGGTGCCTTCAGTACCTGCCACCGGAACAAGATTGATCTAACTTAGCCCCCGCAGGGGCGTCTGCGTCAGCAGGCGTTTGGTGTGTTGCGACACCACGTACCCGAGAGCACGAGGGTTGAACTTTCCCGCGTGTAGCCGTGCGTGGCTTAGCCGTGTCTGGGGAAAAGGGGATCCTGGGGGTTGAGCCGATGCTGGGTGTTTGTACCTTTAAGGCCCCCCGGCGGAGGCAACACCCCTCTTCGGCCTTGGCTTCACATAGACGGCACCTCCAGACTGACCCACCTAGAGGAAATCGGCAGTCGCCTTTTCCTGTCTCTCTCTTGCTACAACCTTCGTCTTTCCCTTACTTTCTACCTTTCCTGTCTCCTGCTCTCTTCTATTTACTTCCTTCTCCTTGGCGGCAAGGGTTTACCTTGTGTGGCTATCCTACCTTGGGTACACCATATTTGGCTATAGTGATAGCGTACGACTGGCGTCGTGCAGACTTGTACGCAAGCTCTGGCGCGTCCCCTCGTTGGGCTCCGTGGTGGGCGGTCAGCGCTGTTGCTGATTTTTTTTGTATTTTCATGGAAGGAGGGCGCCACCTGCTGCCGTAGTCACTGGCCGCACTCTGTATGGGCTCCGCATTTCGAACCATCAACGAGCGGTTCCCCTGTCTTCTCACCACTGAAAATACCATCAAACGACGCAGCTCGGCGAGCGGCATCGATCGAGCCCAATTTCTCCAAGATCTGGTGAGATCCTCACATTTTATTGGCTTTGGAAGTTCTGGACCACCGACGCCGCCGCGCTGGGCCTTACCTGCGTTCACCTCGCCAGCCTAGACGCGGGCGCGCGTCCTTTCCAACGCCCATTTACTCCGCTCAGATGGAGACCGACGACACCCGCTCCCCTGACACGATGGACGCCGACGCTTCGTCCGGTCAGGCCGAGGACGACACCAACTGGTTTCTCGTCGCTCGGAAAAAGAAACGCTTAGCAGAAGCTACTGCGAACTTGCCACCTCCTGCCACCGCGCAAGAAGAACGCGCGACTCCCGCCACTGCCTGTCGACGACTACAAGATTGTGTTCCGCCCGAGAGACGGCCTGAACCTCGGTGCGTGGCCTCATACTTCTGTTGCCCGAGCCATCGGCATAGCAGCGGGGCTGGACAGCGCCGTGCTCAACGAGCTCATCATTCGTATCTGCACTGAACAAAATCTTGCGGTGCTCAGCACACCGGACGAGAACCTCGCGGCACGGCTGCAGAAAGTTCGATTCATCTCCATGGGCGTCACTCAACACGCCGTCCAAGCGTACGTAGCCGCTCCAGACAACTCCTGCAAGGGTGTAGTCTCAGGCCTTGAGCCGAACACCACTACGACGACGCTGCTAGAAAACCTCCGCTGCTCAGAAGCCCCTGTCTTACACGCTCGCATGATGGGATCTACGAATACGGCCCTGATCACATTCTCCGGCACCCACGTATCCCGCTACGTCCGTATGTACGGAGCAGAACTCCGCTGTCACGTATACCGACCGCGCCAACAGGTGTGTAGCTTGTGCTTGTCGATGGGCCATCAGGCGGACGTCTGTCCCACGCCCGACAAACCCCGTTGCACGGCGTGTGGCATCTCAAACCTACCAAAGGAACATGAGTGCACACCTAAATGCATTCACTGCAACGGCGCTCATCCCGCTACTGACCCTCGCTGTCCATCGCGTCAACTGCCGCAACACAACAAATCGCGCGTGCTTCGTGAAAAAAACAAACATAAGGACGAGCGCCCCCCGCCCGGATCAGCGCAACGCCAGCCTGGGACGACGACTCAGCAGAGCGCTCAGGAAAATATGACCCAAGTAGCAATGACAGCGGGGAACTCGGCGGAGAACCGCTGGACTAGAGGACACAGCCGCAGTCGCGGATCACCCGGGGATCACCGCCAGACTGACCGGAGTCGCTCCAAGGGCCACTCCAAGGGCCGGACTCCCAGTACCAGCCGTTCGAAGGACCGCGGCCATAAAGGAGATGGATCTGCCAAGAAGGAGCAAGCGGTAAGCTGGGCAGCGCAGTTCCCACCTCTGTCTCCCTCTCCACATCTCCACACCCCTTCAGTCACACAACACGTTAAACCTAAACCCACTCCGCAACCCATGGTGACCGACAATGAGCCGCGTCTTAATGACTCTGCAAAAACCTCTCGCACCAACTACACTGTACACAACACGCACTAAACGAAATGGCCGTCTCTCTAAAGACAGAATTGGTTGCCATAATGCAGGCAGAAATGCAAAAAATGAAGGAGCTCATTATGGCTGAAGTCACAGCGCCACTTCAACAGCTAATACAACAGGCCCTGCAACCTGCTGTCCAGCAGATAGTGGCCGATATTAAACAACAAATAGCGGCTCCACTTGGCCAACTTTCGATCCCTCCGCCTTCATCCAAACGCTCCCTGTCCCCTTCACGTGAAACACAAAGATCACATCCTTACCTTCGTCCTGCCCGATTACCGTCACCGAAGCGGAAACCCGCCTCACTGGGCCCGGAACACTCACTTCCCAGCACCTCCCAGGCCGATGAGCCGCCACCCGGACAGTCCCCGGGTACAAAACACAAACAAATAATACTTGATCATGGCCAGAAACCTTAAAGGGACACGCGCTACCCCCCAACTCCTAAGCGTGTGGCAATGGAATTGCAGGGGCTACCGCCGGAAACGCGGATCCCTTACGCAATTCATTGCCACACAGCCCCATCCCCCCGATGTAATAGCGTTGCAGGAAGTGCATTGTACCCCTACACTTCCCGGCTACAACACACACACAGACACAATAAATAGCAACACACCACACCTCACAGCCACTTTAGTGTCCAAGCATTTGACCGTTATCGAACACACTCTCGAAACCTCACCCATACCGCATGTACTTCTCGAATTGGTCCCGTGCTCTCGCTCCCATAGCAGCCTGTTTGTGCTTAATATCTACAGTGCACCTAATGCGAGGCAGCATGAGTTCGGACATCTTTTTGCACATCTATGCAAGGTGGCTAAACAGATCGTCATTGTAGGCGACTTCAATGCCCCGCACCCGGCCTGGGGTTACCAAACAGAAACACCGAAAGAACGCCGGCTTGCTCAAGTTCTTGCGTTACATCGCATGACTCTGCTGACAGAACCAGATCAGCCAACACGATTAGGCAACAGCGTAAGCAGAGACACGTGCCCTGATCTCACCACGGTCAGATGGGTAGGTCAACACTCTTGGCGCAATCTCGTGGAGAACTTGGGCAGCGACCATTACATTCTAGCTACTGAACTGCAGGTACAACCAACACGCACTCCTGAACGTACTGTTAAGCTAACCAATTGGGATAAATTTAGGCGTAATCGGTCCTCCCTAGCTCCTCAGGACACCCTCTCCCTTCAGGAGTGGATCAAACAACTCCAAACTGATCTAAAAAGGGCAATCAACACATCACTGCGACAACAGAGACACCCGATGTGGATCTCCATTTGCTCCATCTCTGGGAGGCCCGTAGAGGCCTGACGCGGCGGTGGCGGCGGCAAAAACATAATCGGAAACTTCGTCTGCGTATTGCCCGCCTAACTACGGAAGCAGATGACTACGCGAACACCCTCACTAATAACAATTGGCATAGCCTTTGCGATCGCCTCAGCGGCACGCTAAGCACACCACGGACCTGGTCGCTACTCCGCGCATTATTAAATCCTACGCAAACCAAAATACACACTAGCAACAGAGTCCGCACCATCCTCCACAACTCAGGCCTCGATGACACTACTCTACTTCACACTCTACAGCAACGCTACATTGCTACAGGCACCCGCCCCACCTACAGAGACTACCCACACATAGATGCCGCCTCCCTAGACGCCGATATTACTGAAGCCGAGGTTAGGGCGGCCTTACAGGGTATTAGGCGCAACACTGCACCCGGGGCTGATGGGATTCAATACACACTCCTACGCAACCTAGATGATGGGGCCATTAAAGACTTAACTGCATTCTACAATGACCACTGGAGGAATGGCACGCTTCCACAGGAATGGCGCCATGCGGACATCATGCTAATTCCTAAGCAAGGCAAGCCACTGTCCCTCCAGAATCTCCGACCTATATCCTTAACTTCATGTGTAGGTAAACTCTTCGAGCGCGTTGTACTTTCGCGGCTACAATCCTTCCTCGAAGACAGCCAATTCTTCCCGGATACACTTTTCGGCTACCGCCATAACCTCTCTGCGCAAGACTTTTGCTGCAGCTTAAGGAGGACGTTGTGGATGGCCCCACTACGGCACAAACCAGAGCTATTCTGGCCCTGGACCTCAAAGGGGCTTTCAACAACGTCTCCCACGATCTAATTCTCGACAATCTGGCTTCTTCCCAATGCGGCACACGTACCTATAACTATGTCAGAGCTTTCCTGTCGGACCGCACAGCCACTATTTGCATAGGAGAGCTCCGGTCGGACGTCATCGCACTCCAGGTAGAGGAACACCACAGGGCTCGATCTTATCGCCCACCCTCTTCAACGTGGCTATGGCTAAGCTGCCCCCCTTACTAGACCAGATACCCACCATCCGGCACGCTCTCTATGCCGACGACGTTACGATCTGGGCAACCCAGGGATCCGACGGGGCCATCCAGGATGCTCTCCAGGAAGCTGTACGTGTCGTGCAGAACTATGCAGCCACGGGAGGCCTTTCCTGTGCAGCCGAAAAGTCCGAATTGCTCCTCGTGCACAGGCGGCGCCGCAGAACCGACGAATCCCCTAATATCTCCCTGTTCTTACACGGCAGCCCCATCCCTCAGGTAGCTAGACTCCGCATCTTGGGCCTCCACATTCAGTCGGATGGCAAAGCCTCACACACTACGCACCTTTTGGGTCAGCAGATAGCACAAGTCACGCATATGATAAACCGCATTACTAATCGTAGAAGAGGCCTTCGCGAGAAAGACGTTCTCCAGATAGTACAGGCTCTGATAATCAGCCGGCTCACATATCACCTCCCCTATGACAATCTCACCCTCACTCAAACTCAGAAGATGGACGCCCTTCTGCGGAAGGCAGTGAAAGCGGCTCTTGGGCTGCCTCCACATGCTTCCACAAAACGGCTTCTTCAGCTTGGGATCCACAACACCGTAGGCGAGCTTTTGGAGGCTCATCGCAATGGTCAGCTCCAACGTCTCAGACGCAGCCGTCAGGGCTGCGCTATACTTTCTCGCCTTGGCTACCCTGTTCCTGAGACACCCACACACGTCCCACAATATCGTCTCGCTCCTGCTCTACGCGCTAGCATACAAGTAGCTCCGATTCCCCGCAATATGCATCCCGAGCGACACGCCGGCCGTAGACGCGCCCGAACTCAGGCCCTGGCACGCATTTTTCGAGACCGCACCACAATTACACCGGTTTTGTACACGGACGCGGCCCGCTACCCAGAGAGGCGGGCCATGTGTTTAGCTGTAATTGACAATACAGACGCGCTTAGGGTGTGTGCCACAGTTCTAACAACGCACAGCTGCTCAGCAGAGGAAGGGGCAATAGCCCTGGCCATTGTCCATGCCTCGCCCCTCTCTGCACAAGACGCCCCCATCACCATAGTGACAGACTCGCAGGCTGCCTGCCGGGCCTTCGCGCAAGGACTCGTGACTGCACACACACATCGAATTCTCTCCTCTGTCCCCCCCTCCCACGTTACACAGGGTGCGTATCGTCTGGACTCCTGGACACGCCTCTCTCCATGGTAATGAACGCGTTAATGCGGTAGCCCGAGGTCTGACTGGCCGGGCGCCATCGGAAGAGCTGTCCAACCCAGAAGACGCACCGCCAGAGCCCCTACAGTACACTGAGACGCTCGAGTACTACCGACAAAGTCGCCATAACTATCCCACTCCTCATCCTTCGCTTAATAGAGCAGATGCCGCTGTCTGGCGGCAACTGCAGACCAATTCATTTCCTTGTCTCCACATGCTACATATCTTTCATTCCACCCTGTACCCTTCCTATTGTCCCTACTGTGGGGCCAAACCCACGGTGTATCACTCCATATGGGAATGCCCTAACCCTTCAGGTGTTCCTCCTATACCAAACCCTACCCTTTCCTCTTGGGAGTCTGCGCTGCTCAGCACAAGCCAGCAGGAACAGCAACGGCTGATCCAGCGGGCTCGCGAAGTCGCGCATGGCAATGGAGCCCTGGACTGAGGGCCCCACTCATCGAGGAACTTTTCTACTCGCTTTACGAAATAAATGTTTATTCTCTCTCTCTCTCTCTCATGGAAACTTCTTTCCCCCAACTTCCTGATCGCCCTCAGAAACGAGGGCGCACCAAAGATTTATTTCAGTTTTTCGGACACCAAATCCAGAATTTTCCCCGCTTCCATGTTATTCACTCTTAAAAGCCAACCAAAGCAGTGCGAACCATTTCACCATTCCTTGTGTCAAAGTCCCTGACTGATATTTTTGGTCCAGGTTACAAGGTGTCGAGGATGGCAAGCGGTGACCTCCTCTTTTGGCTCCGGGATTTGAAACAATATGAAAAACTAGTGTCGTTTGGGGAGACCCACATAACAGTAACCCCGCACCGTACAATGAACACCACCCGCGGTGTTGTGTCGGATGATGATTTGCTTGAGCTAACTGAAGCGGAACTCCTGGAGGGCTTCAGCGAACAAACTGTGATCAATGTTAGAAGAATTAAGATGAGGCGAGATGGTAAAGAGATTCAGACGAAGCACTTAATAATCACCTTTGGTTCAAGTGTCCTGCCCGAGTCAATCGAGGCCGGGTACATCAAGCTCCGTGTTAAGCCGTACGTGCCAAATCCGCTTCGATGTTTCAAATGCCAGCGTTTCGGCCACAGTTCGCAGAGCTGTCGGGGCCGCCAAACATGTGCGAAATGCAGTGCCCATGAACACACCACTGAAACTTGTGAGAACGCTCTCCACTGTGTAAACTGCGATGGGGAGCACGCCGCGTACTCGCGGTCGTGACCCTCCTGGAAGAAGGAAAAAGAAATAGTAAAGATCAAAGTACAAGAGAATATATCGTTCAAAGAGGCACGCAGGCAGGTAGCATACCTGCCAAAGAAAAGCCGGAGTGGCGCGTCAGGGGGCAGCGTCACAACGGCCTCCGGTGGCTGTCCGACCTATAAGCAGGGAGTCGGCAGTTACGCCATCTGCCCACACGGTGGTTGCAGCTAGCGCTGCTCCACCAACCGAGCAGAAGGGACCATCGACCCCGAAGGTGGGCGCAGCCGAGGCTGCCCCAACCTCCCCGGCCCCTTTCAGCGCTGGCAACAGCCGGCTCAGCCAAATCCCCCAGGGAGCCCCATCGACCTCCGGGCTGGTGGGCGCAGGGGTCTTGCCCTCCAAGGTGGGACTCTCTCTGGTAAGTTCTCGCTTGCAAGAGCATGTGTCCAGAGCCTCACGAGAGGTAATGGACACTACACCTATCCTCAAGGCGCACCAAACGCCTAAGGAGCGGCGAGGCTCCCTCGAACGCTCCAGAAAGGGCAAAACCCCAATTACAGGGCCTCGAAAGAGCTCTGTAATCTAAGGCATCACTTCCGTTTCCGTACACACACCACCTATTTACTTCCAATATGGATACACAAATTATTCAATGGAATGTCAGAGGTCTTTTAGAAACCTTGATGATGTTCAAGAACTTCTCTGCGAACTCCCTCCAAAAGTGCTGTGTGTACAGGATATCCATCTTAAATCAAAACTCACTAACTTTATTCGTCATTATGTTCTTTTTCGTAAAGCTCGTGATGATGCCATCGCGTGATCTCGCGGTGTAGCCATTATACTCGACAAAGGTATAGCGTGTTAACATATACAACTACAAACGTCCCTAGAGGCAGTGGCCGTTTGAGTCGTACTTCTCAACAAACTTATTGCCATCTGCTTTCTGTACATACCCCCGCATTATCAGCTCCATAAACATGAGTTCCATACATTAATAGATCAATTACCCCAACCCTATTTGATTCTAGGATATTTAAATGCACACACAACCTATGGGGTGACTCTCATTGCGATGTGCGAGGTCGACTGATTGAACAGTTTCTTTTCTTCTGGTGCATGTCTTTGGAATTGTAAAGCACCTAAATATTATAATACTACACACACAACCTATTCCTCTATAGACCTCAGTATTGCATCCGCCACCCTTTTACCTGATCTTAAGTAGAACTTTATTAGAAATCCATACGGGACCGACCATTTCCCGATAGTTTTGTCTACACCGAAGATGAATGAATGTCCCCCACAGTTTCCTCGGTGGAAAACTGATTCAGCCAACTGGGAACAGTTCCGAAAAATTACCCTCATATCGTGGGCTGACGTTTCTGCTCTAAGCCTGGAAGCTGCGGTTGAATACTTCACGTTTTTTCTGATTGATGCCGCGATCAAATGTATCCCAGAATCAAAGGGATCATCTAACAAGCGCCGTGTTCCGTGGTAGAACGAGGAGTGTCGTAACGCGCGTAAAAATCACAACAAAGCATAGGGGTTGCTCCGTGATTCTCCGACTGCAAAAAACCTTGTTAATTTCAAGCATGTCAAATCTCAGGGAAGGAGAATGCGCCAACAAGCTAGAAGAGAGATTTGGCAAAAATGTATATCATGAATTAACTCTCTCACGGATGAGAAAAAGGTCTGGAATGGAGTGCACAGAATAAAAGGCCGACAACCTTACTCGCTACCCTTAGTAAATACACAGGGAGATAGTATGGAAGACCAGGCGAACTATCTAGGCGCACATTTTGAACACATATCCAGTTCGTCGCACTATTCTGACACATTTCAAAGACAAAAAACACGAATAGAATGGCAGCCATTAGTACAAAAAAGTGCAAAATGTGAGGTATACAATAGACCATTTGGTATAGCAGAGCTTCAAGCAGCACTAAACGGCTGCAACAAATCAGCCCCAGGCTCTGACCGCATAATATATGAAATGTTAAAGCACTTGCCATCTGAAACACAAAAAAAACCTTCTTTTTCTTTACAATGGTATATGGTCTTCCGGCCAGATTCCCTCTGCCTGGAAAGAGGCCATTATAATTCCCATTCTGAAACAGGGTAAGGACCCTTCCTTGCCAAACAGTTATAGGCCGATAGCGTTGACAAGCTGCCTATGCAAACTCTTTGAAAAGATGGTGAATAAGCGCTTGCTCCACTATCTTGAAACCAAGAAAATATTAGACCCATACCAATGTGGTTTCAGGGAAGGTAGGTCGACCACAGACCAGCTTGTCCGCATGGAAATGTACATCCGGGAAGCCTTTATCCACAAACATCTTGTCGTATCTGTATTCCTTGATATGGAAAAGGCTTACGACACTACGTGGCGCTCCGGGATCCTTCGGGATCTTTCTGGAATGGGTGTACGCGGCAACTTGCTGACCATTATTGAGAGCTACCTGTCTGACAGAACATTTCGCGTTAGAGTTATCAATGTGCAGTCTCGATCATTCTCACAGGAGACAGGTGTACCGCAGGGTGGAGTGCTGAGCTGTACACTCTTTATTGTGAAAATGAACTCCTTGCATAACATCATACCTCGCACACTCTTTTACTTGGTTTATGTGGACGATGTACAGATAGCGTTTAGGTCGTGCAATCTTAGCATCTGCGAGAGACAGCTACGGCTTGGCCTAAACAAACTCTCAAAGCGGTCAGAAGAAAATGGTTTTAAATTTAACCCCCAAAAAAGCACATGTGTTCTCTTCTCAAACAAGAGAGGCATTTCACCGGAACCCGCCATTGACCTTAACGGAGAACGACTATCGGTCAGCCTTGAACATAAATTTTTAGGTATTACTTTGGACACAAAACTTAATTTCATTCTCCACTTGAAATATCTTAACGCGAAGTGCCTGAAGACTATGAACCTGCTGAAGCTACTTTCTCGAACAAACTGGGGCAGTGACAGGAGGTGTTTGCTTAGCCTTTATAAGAGCCTTGTACGATCACTCCTCGACTACGGAGCCGTGGTGTACCAATCCTCATCGCACAGTGCTCTCAAATTTCTCGACCCAGTCCACAATCTAGGTATACGGCTGGCAACAGGCGCATTTAGGACAAGCCCTGTGGAAAGTCTGTGTGTCGAAGCGAATGAATGGTCCTTACACCTACGCAGAACATATCTAAGCTTCTGCTACTTTTTAAAATGTAAATCGAATAACGAACATCCGTGTCACTCAACTGTACTTGACTTGTCCCTTGCAGACTTCACCATAACCGCCCATCTGTTCGAGCTGCTCGGTCTGTGCGCTTAGAACAACTGGCTAATGAAACCGGTATTCAACATCGAGAAACAGTCCTAATGACTCCCACCAACCTCGCACCACCTTGGAAATGGCAGACTATCCAGTGTGATGTCTTTCGTCGCAATAACAAAACATGTGCCTGAGGTGCATATACATTCACACTTTCTCGAACTCCAGGCGAAGTACTCCTGCGCGGAGTTTTATAGAGACGCTTCAAAGTCTACTTATGGTGTAGCTTATGCAGCGCTCGGACCTTCACTTTCAACGTCCGGTGCATTAAATCCAAACACCAGCATTTTCACAGCGGAGGCATACGCGATCCTCTCTGCTGTGAAACATATAAAACAAACAGGTATAACAAAGGCTCTCATATTCACATAGTCATTAAGCGTTGTTATTTACATATCAAGTCTACGAAACCAAAAAAACTCTATCCTTAATGAAGTCTACAACCTTCTATGTTCAGCATACATGTCTAACCAAATGATCGTTTTTTGTTGGGTGCCTGGCCATAACGGCCTAGAGGGCAACGTAGCTTCTGACGAAAGGGCTACATACGTACCTTTTTGTGATGCAAACATTAATATACCTGTACACTACACAGACCTTATGCCATTTTTACAGCATAAACTACGGAAATATTGGCAACGGCATTGGGACACTCAGGTATCCAACAAACTGCACCTAATCAAACCGAAAATAGGAAGCTGGATATCTGAGAAAACGACAAGACATCAGGAAGTACTGCTCTGTAGGTTAAGAATTTGGCACACCTAGAGCACTCACTCGTATATTCTAACTGAAACTAACCCCCGACATGCACTAGGTGTGGAAGTAGACTTAGTCTTTCATGTTCTCGTTCAGTGCCCATTATTAAAAGACGAGAGAAAAAAAGTTCTTCCCTTCCTTATACCGTCATAATATACCTCTGTACCCACGTTCTTTTTAGGCAATGACCCTCTATTTAATTTTAAATCAGTACTCAAGTTCTTAGAAGAAACTAATACCATAGAAATCATTTGGCCTGGCTATTTGTAGCACAGCCTCTGCTTAGAGGCTGTAGCTGCAATGAAATCACTTACAGACCACATGCCTCGCAGCCCTTGCGCTGAAGGGCTCTGCAGAGGCACTGGTGCTGCTATAAATTAACATGTTTTAGTATCTAATCCTTCACAACGTACTTTTACAACCACAGGAGTCACTTTTCATTGACATTATTTTAATAGATACATATTTTACAACATTTACAGCGAGTATTTTAGGCCTATATACAGCCACCCGATTACCGCCATATTCATCGATACTCATTGCCATTCATCACCAAATGTCATGGCGCTCTGTGGCCTTTTGTGGCCCTTGCGGCAAGAAACAATATCCATCTATCTGATCTAACTGAGCGCTCACATGCAGTAGTCAGCTTAATCTGTGTCGTCTGCCCGAAGCCCTCGCTAGCCCTGTGAATTTGCTTAGCGCTGCTGTTACTTTGTGCTGGGGACATTGACGCCAACGCTGGCCCCAAAGTAAGTGATGTATATGCGCTACTCAAAGAATTCATGGATGCCAACAAAAAGAATTTTGACACCACTGCAACTATTCTGAACGAAATCCAGCGAGATGTTGCCGATATTAGGCACCGAGTCTGTGCAGTTGAAAAAAAATCTACCTATTGTACCCGAAATCGGCACTGGTGTTATAGGTGGTAATGATTCGCTTTAAAAAGTAAAAATGACTTTGTCACGTACGAATGGCGACTTAGAAGATGTTGTAGGTGACCTTAATAATCGTTCACGAAGAAACAATCTGATTATCAAAGGTTTAGCTGAAGTTGCGAAGGAAGATTATGACGTTAGCGAGAAGTTAGTAAGAGATTTCTGTTCCACTCACATAAATGTAACCTTGCACACTGAAGGCATTGAACGCGCGCATCGAATCAGGCAGCCTCGACCTGATGTTACGCGTCCGTTAATTATCAAGTTCCTAAATTTGAAGACGAAATAGACACTTCTTCGCAATGCGCATAAACTAAGAGATGTTGGACCTAAGATCTGGCTTGAGAAAGATTTTTTCCCAAAAATACAGTTTGCAAGGAAAATTCTGCGTGACTTCGCTAAACAAAATAAAGGGAAGCATGACCGCTACACGATACGATACAACAATCTGAAGCTTAAAGGGCACATCTACTGCTATGATGCGGTTTCCGCCCGTGTAATTCAGGTAGACACACCACAACCACGTGCCTCAGAATGACAAACTGTACGAATCGAGCCTGTTAGAAGAAGGGCACATAACTTATCAATTCTTCTGGCTCATTTTCGCAGCATTATAAATAAGGTTGATTCACTACTTTCAATAGTTCACACGTGCTCTGCTGATATTATACTAGGCACTGAAACTTCGCTCCAGGGTGGCATACGCAATAGCGAGTTATCACTTCCTGACTACTTCTCAATATTTCGCAAAGATAGAACTTTGTCTAGAGGAGGTGGTGTCCTCATAGCAATAAGGACTGTTTATCAACCTTCTCTTGTAGTTATTGACACCCCTCTTGAGCTGATCTTTGTAAAAACCCGATTTGAAGGCCGCACACGCATTATCGGCGTATGTTATCGGCCTCCTGACAGCAAACCCGATTTCGTTGACCACATGACCAGTGTGCTTGAATTTAGTTATAATAAATATCCACAGTGTATTTTGTTGCTTGGCGGCGACTTTAACTACCCTGCTATTAACTGGTCAACGCCATCATCGCCATTAACGCCCGCCCGGCTTGAGGTATCTCGCTTCCTGCAAACATTAAACTTGTTTCATTTAACTCACTTGGTAAAGGAGCCGACACGAGGTGAACGCACCTTCGATTTAGTCCTAACAAACAATCCAACTAATGCTGTAGTTCACATCCTTGATGACCATAGAGTAGTACATTGTTCGCACCCACTTCCACTTCCTAATAAACCAACAAAGCTAAAACGCATACTTAATTACAAAAAGGCAGGTTTTGGAAAAATGAATAGCCTGCTAAGTGAGTTCGCAAGCTCCTTTTCAAACGAATTTATTAATCGTACAACTAATGACAATTGGCTAGTGTTCCGTGACTTCCTTAAGAAAATCGAAAATACGTGCATCCCTGAGATTTCATTCACATCAAGAACAAATGTTCCATGGTTTACAAAAAAAAGTCAAACATTGCCTGAATAAAAAGAAAAGAGCGTATAATAATGCCTCGCGAACCAAAACTTATTATGCATGGAAAAAATATAAAGAATTAGCTCGTGAATCACAAAAAACAATTGAAGAAGCTAAGGATCATTATTTCAATTATACCCTGCCCACTTTGTTAACGTCTGATCCAAAAAAGTTTTGGCGTGTAATTAACCCTAAAGATACGGACACTGCAATAACCCTAAAGGACGCAGATGGCTGCATGGTGCCCAATGAAGCATGTGGTGACCTCTTGAACAACACTTTCAGTCAAGCTTTTACCGACGAACCGCCAGTCGACCAGTTTTGTACCGTCTCTCTTTCTACGATAACTCATCCAAGCGAGCCCATCACCGTTACTGCAACAGGGGTATCACGGGCTATTGACAGGCTCCCGCTAAGCTTCAGTCCTGGACCCAGATGGCATCAGCTCAAAACTACTAAAACTAACTTCCCACGTATTATCATTTCTACTGTGTTTAATTTTCCAACAATCACTGGATACCGGCTGTGTTCCAGATGATTAGAAGTCTGGCCATATCATACCAATATTTAAATCTGGTGAGCACTCATGTCCAAGCAATTACCGCCCGATTTCACTGACATCAGTTTGTTGAGCTCCTTGAGCATATAATTTACTCCCACATTATGGGTCATCTTAATGCAAACAATATGTTATTCAAAAGTCAGCATGGCTTCAGATACAAACGGTCTTGCCAAACGCAGTTGTTCGAACTAACCACTGGGCTAAATGACTCTTTGCACAATTTGCTTTATACTGGGACAGGAAGAAGAAGTGATCGTAGCGAGCAGCTTCAGCTTCGAGCTCTCTGCATTTTCTATTTTATTTTCTGTGATCTCTGCAATCAGTGACAAGAAAACTGGGGGACGTCGTCCTCTGCAATGGGGGACCCAAACCCCGCCCAGCAGTTTCGTCCTGAACGGCCAGTTCATTATGCCGGTGACGTGAGTGACCGCTTCGACCCCAGCATGGTCCCGATTGAGTCATCTGATGGCTCCTCTACTGATGAGATGGGCTCGGACAGCGATTTTACCGTGGTGTCAAGCCGACGTCTGAAGAGAAAGATACGAAGAACATCACCGACCAGTCGCCAGGCGACGAAAAAGGCAAGTGGCAAGCAATCATACACCATTGCATATGTACCAACAACGACAACAGACAACCTCAACTCACTGAACAGGCAGAGCCTGTCGGAATATTTTGAACGAACTGCCCATGGTCAAGTAGAAGAAATACGTATAAACGCTCGAAAGAACATCCTCTCGGTGGAAGTCAATACGCCGACCATACTGGAGACACTGAAAAACATCACTCAGTTGGGAAGCATCCCTGTTCGCGCATTCCCCACATACGGCAAGGAAGCGACGACAGGCGTCATCTACGATGTGGACATTGACATTACAGACACTGACCTGGCCAAACTACTATCATCGTCAGCTCCTGTGCTCAGCTTTCACCGTTTTGGACGTTCCCGATGTGTGAAATTAGTGTTCCAATCGGAAACTTTGCCAACACACGTCAAGGTTGGATATGTGAGGCATCCGGTACGTCCTTACGTGCCGAGGCTTTTACAGTGTCACAGGTGCATGAAACTTGGGCATGTCAGTGCAGTTTGCAAGGGTGCAATAACATGCAAACGATGTGGTGGACCTCACGGAGACAGCAATTGCAACGTTGCTGCGAAATGTCCAAATTGTTCTGGTGCTCATGACGCAACGTCAAAAGAGTGCCCAAAGATCAGGAAGGAAATGGGTATTCTGAAGAAGATGGGTAGAGATCGTTCCACGCACAGGGAAGCGGCAAGGGCTATCCGCCACCGCAGACGTCGTTCACGAAACCGACATCAACGGGATCGCAGCCCTCCTCGCGTTGGAGGGACGACAGCTCAAGTGCAACATCCACCCCCTCTTCGTCTCAGGAATGAAGAAGCACGTGCCTCAAAGCCTTTGTATGCCGCGAAAGTACAAGGCGACCCATCATCGGCACTAGCCACATCGGAGACTCAGTGGCCCTCGTTACCATCAAGGCCTGTGGGAAATCCCTTATGCACCGCTCCTACACATACTGAAGAAAATGAAAAGATGGATGACATTGACGTCACGAGTATGGTGAAAAATTTGATGGGCTCCATGCGCAGGATTCTTTCCGGCCTAAATACCCCTGCTGCCAAGGCTGCCGTGCAGCTACTTGAAGTCTTGGAACCACTGCTAGTGGTTCTTCACTAAGCAAGTATGGCGATAATGTTTGAAGAACGGATGCGTCAATCGTTTGTTATGCAATGGAATGCTCGCGGTCTGCGTGGTCGTTTGTCGGATTTCCGACAGCGGGTATTTAAATACCAATTTCCAGTTATTGTTATCTGTGAACCTAATATGGATTCTTCTTTCCGTATTTCTGGTTATGTCCAGATGTGGTCTCGTAACGACCAACCCTCGAGCAAAGTATTAGTTTGTATACGTCACGACCTGGTGTATTTCAGACATGACGTCCCATCGCATACTACTAATGATTACGTATGCCTCACCATAAAATACAGATGTCGCACGGTTACAGTGATTGGAGGATATATCCACCCAAGAGCGAGGATCGATTGCTCGCACCTGATGTCTCTGCTGCAAGCATCGCAAGGCCCTCATATTGTGATTGGTGACTTTAACGCGCACCATCCCCTGTGGGGTAGCACTTCGATGAATTCTCGTGGCAAATACTTGGCTGACTTTATGTGTAGTCGGGGACTAAATGTGCTCAATGACGGGTCTCCTACATTTATTCGTGGCACGTCCTACAGCAGTTGTCTTGACCTAACGTTTGTATCAAGGAGCCTTCTGTCTTCAGCATCCTGGTCGACGGATCTAGAGACTCATGGTAGCGACCACCTCCCCACTTACGTTCACTTTAGCTGGTTTCGCCGTTCAGCCTCACGTTGCATTCGTCAAACAGACTGGATTGCATTTAAGACCTCTGTCGACACCACCTGTCAGAGTATGACATCTCCATCCGAAATAGAGGACATCATTGCCTCTACCCTGCGGGACAAAACTAGAGAAGTCAGCATACCGAGGCACAGGTCATCGGTCGACATACAATATGAGGCCCTTCGTGCGATCCGTCGCCGCGCGGAACGGCGATACAGAAGAACAAAGTCACCGTCCGATCTTTCGAGCAGTCGCCGAGCTCAACGACATGTTCTTCGACATCTGGAGAAGCTTGACAGACAGCGTTGGAGGGCTTTCTGTGGATCCCTAGATCCAAGACAGCCTCTATCTAAGATATGGCGGGTCATACGAAGTCTCCAGGCAACTCCACAACAAAGACACCCATTCCATGCGGTGGCCCTACATCAACGCCGGACCGAATTAGAGGTAGCAGAGGACTACTGTAAACTGATTGTGGACGCATCTAATGCAGTGACTTCATCCCTTGTCACCATCGCACCCCCGTCACCTGATGAGCGGCTCGAAGTACCGTTTACGATGCAAGAGCTTGACGCTGCGCTTTCAGTTTCTCGACGCTCCTCGGCACCAGGACCAGACGGAATCACGTACGCTGCACTCTGCCATCTTGGCACCGAATCACGACGTCTTCTCCTATCTTTTTATAATGCGACGTGGGAGAAAGGAAATGTTCCAGATGGTTGGAAATGCAGTCGCGTTGTAGCGCTGCTTAAACCGGGAAAGTGCCCCAACGAGCTTTCCTCCTACAGACCGATCGCCTTAGCCAGTTGCGTCGGCAAAGTAATGGAAAGAATGGTTTTGTCAAGACTGGAATGGTATCTAGAGAGAAATAATTGCTTTCCTGATTTTATGCACGGATTTAGAAGAGGCCGTTCTTCGATTGACGGAGTTATCGACTTGGTCTCCACTGTTGAACAGGAAAGAAGTCGACGTCGGTTAGTTGGAGCTGTCTTTCTGGATATTAAGGGTGCATACGACAATGTACTCCATTATGCAATCCTTGATGCACTGGAAGATTTAGACATCGGTGGCCGACTATATACATGGGTTGTTAGCTACCTCAGTGGCCGCACGGTGTATATGTCGACAAGTGATGGCGACACCGGACAGTACCATATACATCGAGGTGTTCCACAAGGGGGAGTTCTCAGTCCAACTCTTTTCAATGTTGCATTGATTGGCCTTGCATCCGAACTTCCTAGCACGGTAAAGATTAGCACATATGCCGACGACATATGCATATGGGCATCTGGAGCCACCCGTCCCCAACTGCGTGCTAGGCTTCAACGTGCAGTGACAATCGCAGCTAAGTATCTTCGGCGTCAAGGCCTCCGACTCTCAACTGAAAAATGTTCTGTGATTACGTTCACGCGAAAACGAATGAGCATGTATCCGATCATTGTTGACGGCGTAGCGATACCTACGGTTACACACCACAGATTCCTTGGCTTAGTCATAGACCGGGGATTATCTTGGTCAAGACACGTCGCCGCACTGAAGTCAAAGCTGAAGAGTTTTGTTCACGTCCTTCGCGTCGTGGCAGCAACAAGATGGGGCCCTTCGGAGTCGTCATTACTCCAATTGTACCGAGCACTATTCGTAGGGTATATACGGTACAGCATGCCGGCGCTCTCAAGCATGGGACTTAGTTGTGTGCGCGCGCTGGAGAGCATTCAAGCTCAAGCATTGCGCACATGTTTGGGCCTCCCACGATGCACGTCAACCAATGGAACTATAGCGGAAGCTCGTGCTTGTCCTATTCGGGTGTACTTGCTCTGCGAGCCTCTTCGAATGTACCTCCGCGTGTTGACCCGACACAGGCACCATCCTCTGTCATCGCTCCCTACCACACACCCAGATTCCAGCTTTTCAACGACTATAACGCGGCATCAGAGTGTTTTGCCGACAAGATTCTCTCCCGACTGTATTCCGAGAACACCCCCGTGGGTTCTGCCTAAACCTGTCGTTACATTGCAGATCCCTGGAATTACTAAAAAGTCTTTCGTTCCATCTATTGGCCTCAGGCAACTCACCCTGTTGCACATTTCTACAGAGTACGGAGATACTGTACATGTGTATACCGATGGCTCTGTCACACCATATGCCTCCACTGCGGCCTTCGTCATTCCACATATGATCATCGCTCGCCGGTTTAAACTAGACCATAGCTCAACATCAACTGCCGCAGAACTTGTTGCTATCCGGGAAGCACTTCGATTTCTCTCCGAGGAGCGTCCTCGCGCATGGACGATATTCTGCGATTGCAAGCCAGCTCTGCAAACGATTGACTGTGTCCTCAGACGGGGCCCGTATTATTCTATGGCTATAGAAATTACAGAGTATCTCGACCACGCAACAAGAAATGGCCACAATGTCACCTTTCAGTGGATACCATCACACTGTGGCGTGATAGGGAACGAACAGGCAGACGCTGAAGCAAAAACTGCTTTAGATAATGCTTGTGAAGTACGCATTCCGTTCTCACGAACAGACACAAACGCCCTACTTCGTCGCGTAAACCGCAACTCTACGTTGGAACACTGGGCCCAACCAGATCGACGACACAAGCGATTACACAAATGGGACCAAGAAATGAGATTTCGTATGCCTCACAAGTTCAATAGAAACCACACGAGCATGGTGCACCGGATTCGCCTTGGTGTCGCATTCACCAACCGTTATAGAAATATGATAGGTGCCAGTGATACTAGCCCAAACTGTGAATGCTGTGAGGTGCCAGAAACACTTGAACATATATTTTGCGTGTGTCCCGCGTACGCGCAAGAACGACAGCAACTTGTCTCTTCCATAGCAAACATCCATGAGAGACCGCTATCGGACGAGTTTCTTTTAGGTCCTTGGCCTAATGCAACCAGCGCAGCCCTGGTAACAAGAGCCGCTGTAGCTTTTCTCCAAGCCACTGGGCTGGACGCACGCCTTTAGAGATACCACAACTCTGTGAATTTGTATATACGCATCTCTTCCTTATACCATCATCATTCATCAGCCCTTTCCCTCCCCGTCCCTTTTCCCCAGAGTAGAGTAGCAGGCCAGAGCAAGTTATAGCTCAGGCCGACCTCTCTGCCTTTCTGTAAATAAATTTCTCTCTCTCTCTTGCTTTATACTGACGCAATATTTATTGACTTCTCGAAAGCCTTCGATCGTGTTCCCCATAAACGGCTAATCATGAAAATAAAGAGCCTTAAGTTAGATTAGAAAACTACCCAGTGGATTAACGAGTTTTTGTCTGGTCGCTCTCAATCAGTAACTATTAATAACAACCAATCTACTTTCTGCCGCGTTAGGTCAGGAGTGCCTCAAGGGTCAGTGTTAGGCCCGTTATTATTCCTAATATATAATGATGACATAGCAACGAATATAACTTCAACAATACGGCTGTTTGCCGATGATTGTGTAATTTATAGACAGATAACCACCCCTGATGACGTTGGCATATTACAAAAAGATTTAACCACAGCTGAGTGGTGTCGCGTATGGAAGATGGAAATTAATGCAGATAAAACTAAGGTCATGACATTTTCTTCCAAGCTAAGCTTTCCGTCTAACGTATACACTCTATACAATTGCATAATCGAACGAACCTCTTCCTATAAATATCTGGGCGTTATTCTTACATCTGATTTAAGCTGGGCCATGCATGTTGAGCGTATTACTAACAAGGCAATAAAAAAAAACTTGGCTTTTTAAAGCGCCGTCTGTACCCTGCAAACAGTGACACAAGACTTCGTGCATTCATCTCCCTTATCAGAACAACCCGCGATTACGCGTCAATTATTTGGAACCCTCACACAGCTAACCTTTCTTATTGCATCGAATCAATTCATAATAAGGCTGCCCGCTTTATTTTGCGCTTTTACTCTCCATATCAAAGTGTGTCGGCGTTAAAGCAGACCCTTAATCTTCCGGATCTTGACACACGACGGAAATATTTCCGTCTGTCTTTATTTCACTCCCTTTACTGTTGCGGTTCATCTTTTTCATCTGCTCACATCTTACCCGAACATTATCTGTCCACCCGCAATGACCATGTACGCAAAGTGTCTCCCATATTTGCTAGGACCAAAAAATTCCAAAATTCCCCTTTAGTGTTATCAGTGAATGAATGGAGTGCCCCACCCCAAGATATTGTAGCAATCACTGACCCGTCTGCCTTCCAATCAGCCCCGCGCACATATTTAAATGTATAAAATGTTCAGCTGCCACTTCTTGACTGGCCTGTGTTATGTATGTGTGTATAAATTTTTAAATGTACATTTTCCCCACACCCCGCCTGCCACTTGTGCCTTGTTGAAAAGTGCCATGTACAGCAAATGTGAATTGCAGCACGTACTCTCACCCCAATTTCTTTTCGTATCTTTTATGCTTTTTTATTCTTCTTTGTTACAAAGTGTTTCTTTTACCGAAATTTGTGCTTGATTGTTGCCTTCAGTCATTTTAATACGTTGAAATATCATGTGTGAATTGTACCCCCCCCCCCCCTATGTAATGCCTCTCGGGGCCTTTAGGGTATTGAAAATAAATAAATAAATAAATATCCTCTAGGACACAATGCGTGCACATAAATGGCTACCAGTGCGATCGTTTATTCCTAACTTCAGGCGTCCTTGAACGGGTATTATTTCTCGTTTATATTAACGATATTTGTTCTGATATTAATGAAAACGTTACTTTGCGACTGTTTGCCGACGACTGTTTATTTATCAGGACATATGTAACCATGGTGGCAGCGGTGGCGTAGAGATAGCATACCCGCCTCGCGTGCAAGAGGTCCGTGGCTCGAATCCCGGTGCCGTGCAATTTTTCCACCGGATAAAAAAAATCCGCGCGTTGATAAAATTGAATAAACAGGCCTGCAGTGTGGCCTGATCCCGGTGACCAGAACCGGTAACGCACTCCCTCACCAGAGCAGGATTGGCCACCCTGGTGCAGTACTTGGCCACAACCTCCTATATGAACACCACAATCAAACCCCGGCCCTCATTCCCCAGCAGCTGCGAAGCAACTCACGACGGCGGCGGTCAGACCTGCGACGCAGTAGAGGGTGATAAGAATCCCTGGCTCCGGACAGGCCGCCATTGGAATATGAACGTGGCAACGTTTAACGCTAGAACGTTATCGAGTGAGGCGAGTCTAGCAGTGCTATTGGAGGAATTAGAGGGCAGTAAATGGGATTTAATAGGGGCTCAATGAAGTTAGGAGGCCAAAAGAAGCATATACAGTGCTAAATAGCGGGCACGTCCTGTGCTACCGGGGCTTAGCGGAGAGGCGAGAACTAGGAGTCGGATTCCTGATTAATAAGAATATAGCTGGTAACATACAGGAATTCTATAGCATTAACGAGAGGGTGGCAGGTCTTGTTGTGAAACTTAATAAGAGCGCAAGCGCGGAACATAGAAAGGAAGGAAGAACAGGCCCATTAAACTAGAAAGTAGCATATGTAACTGAATAAGGCGGGCTAGCTGGTGGTCGATATTTGAATACATAATGTAACCACGGAAGCGACAACGGATGAAGAAGGAAACAGACTGCACAAGCGCGGAACATAGAAAGGAAGGAAGAACAGGGCCCATTGAACTAGAAAGTAGCATACGTAACTGAGAAAGGCGGGCTAGCTGGTGGTCGATATTTGAATGCATAATGTAACCGCGCAAATGACAACGGACGAAGAAGAAAAAACACACTGCACAAGCGCGGAACATAGAAAGGAAGGAAGAACAGGCCCATTGAACTAGAAAGTAGCATATGTAACTGAGAAAGGCGGGCTAGATGGCGGTCGATATTTGAATGCATAATGTAACCGCGCAAACGACAACGGACGAAGAAGGAAACACACTGCACAAGCGCGGAACATAGAAAGGAAGGAAGAACAGGGCCCATTGAACTAGAAAGTAGCATATGTAACTGAGAAAGGCGGGCTAGCTGGTGGTCGATATTTGAATGCATAATGTAACCACGCAAACGATAACGCATGAAGAAGGAAACACACTGCACAAGCGCGGAACATAGAAAGGATGGAAGAACAGGGCCCATTGAACTAGAAAGTAGCATATGTAACTGAGAAAGGCGGGCTAGATGGCGGTCGATATTTGAATGCATAATGTAACCGCGCAAACGACAACGGACGAAGAAGGAAACACACTGCACAAGCGCGGAACATAGAAAGGAAGGAAGAACAGGGCCCATTGAACTAGAAAGTAGCATACGTAACTGAGAAAGGCGGGCTAGCTGGTGGTCGATATTTGAATGCATAATGTAACCGCGCAAATGACAACGGACGAAGAAGAAAAAACACACTGCACAAGCGCGGAACATAGAAAGGAAGGAAGAACAGGCCCATTGAACTAGAAAGTAGCATATGTAACTGAGAAAGGCGGGCTAGATGGCGGTCGATATTTGAATGCATAATGTAACCGCGCAAACGACAACGGACGAAGAAGGAAACACACTGCACAAGCGCGGAACATAGAAAGGAAGGAAGAACAGGGCCCATTGAACTAGAAAGTAGCATATGTAACTGAGAAAGGCGGGCTAGCTGGTGGTCGATATTTGAATGCATAATGTAACCACGCAAACGATAACGCATGAAGAAGGAAACACACTGCACAAGCGCGGAACATAGAAAGGATGGAAGAACAGGGCCCATTGAACTAGAAAGTAGCATATGTAACTGAGAAAGGCGGGCTAGATGGCGGTCGATATTTGAATGCATAATGTAACCGCGCAAACGACAACGGACGAAGAAGGAAACACACTGCACAAGCGCGGAACATAGAAAGGAAGGAAGAACAGGGCCCATTGAACTAGAAAGTAGCATATGTAACTGAGAAAGGCGGGCTAGCTGGTGGTCGATATTTGAATGCATAATGTAACCACGCAAACGATAACGCATGAAGAAGGAAACACACTGCACAAGCGCGGAACATAGAAAGGATGGAAGAACAGGGCCCATTGAACTAGAAAGTAGCATATGTAACTGAGAAAGGCGGGCTAGATGGCGGTCGATATTTGAATGCATAATGTAACCGCGCAAACGACAACGGACGAAGAAGGAAACACACTGCACAAGCGCGGAACATAGAAAGGAAGGAAGAACAGGGCCCATTGAACTAGAAAGTAGCATACGTAACTGAGAAAGGCGGGCTAGCTGGTGGTCGATATTTGAATGCATAATGTAACCGCGCAAATGACAACGGACGAAGAAGAAAAAACACACTGCACAAGCGCGGAACATAGAAAGGAAGGAAGAACAGGCCCATTGAACTAGAAAGTAGCATATGTAACTGAGAAAGGCGGGCTAGATGGCGGTCGATATTTGAATGCATAATGTAACCGCGCAAACGACAACGGACGAAGAAGGAAACACACTGCACAAGCGCGGAACATAGAAAGGAAGGAAGAACAGGGCCCATTGAACTAGAAAGTAGCATATGTAACTGAGAAAGGCGGGCTAGCTGGTGGTCGATATTTGAATGCATAATGTAACCACGCAAACGATAACGCATGAAGAAGGAAACACACTGCACAAGCGCGGAACATAGAAAGGATGGAAGAACAGGGCCCATTGAACTAGAAAGTAGCATATGTAACTGAGAAAGGCGGGCTAGATGGCGGTCGATATTTGAATGCATAATGTAACCGCGCAAACGACAACGGACGAAGAAGGAAACACACTGCACAAGCGCGGAACATAGAAAGGAAGGAAGAACAGGGCCCATTGAACTAGAAAGTAGCATATGTAACTGAGAAAGGCGGGCTAGCTGGTGGTCGATATTTGAATGCATAATGTAACCACGCAAACGATAACGCATGAAGAAGGAAACACACTGCACAAGCGCGGAACATAGAAAGGATGGAAGAACAGGGCCCATTGAACTAGAAAGTAGCATATGTAACTGAGAAAGGCGGGCTAGATGGCGGTCGATATTTGAATGCATAATGTAACCGCGCAAACGACAACGGACGAAGAAGGAAACACACTGCACAAGCGCGGAACATAGAAAGGAAGGAAGAACAGGGCCCATTGAACTAGAAAGTAGCATACGTAACTGAGAAAGGCGGGCTAGCTGGTGGTCGATATTTGAATGCATAATGTAACCGCGCAAATGACAACGGACGAAGAAGAAAAAACACACTGCACAAGCGCGGAACATAGAAAGGAAGGAAGAACAGGCCCATTGAACTAGAAAGTAGCATATGTAACTGAGAAAGGCGGGCTAGATGGCGGTCGATATTTGAATGCATAATGTAACCGCGCAAACGACAACGGACGAAGAAGGAAACACACTGCACAAGCGCGGAACATAGAAAGGAAGGAAGAACAGGGCCCATTGAACTAGAAAGTAGCATATGTAACTGAGAAAGGCGGGCTAGCTGGTGGTCGATATTTGAATGCATAATGTAACCACGCAAACGATAACGCATGAAGAAGGAAACACACTGCACAAGCGCGGAACATAGAAAGGATGGAAGAACAGGGCCCATTGAACTAGAAAGTAGCATATGTAACTGAGAAAGGCGGGCTAGATGGCGGTCGATATTTGAATGCATAATGTAACCGCGCAAACGACAACGGACGAAGAAGGAAACACACTGCACAAGCGCGGAACATAGAAAGGAAGGAAGAACAGGGCCCATTGAACTAGAAAGTAGCATATGTAACTGAGAAAGGCGGGCTAGCTGGTGGTCGATATTTGAATGCATAATGTAACCACGCAAACGATAACGCATGAAGAAGGAAACACACTGCACAAGCGCGGAACATAGAAAGGATGGAAGAACAGGGCCCATTGAACTAGAAAGTAGCATATGTAACTGCGAAAGGCGAGCTAGCTAGTGGTCGATATCTGAATACATTATGTAAATGCGCAAACGACAACGGACGAAGAAGAAAACACAGTGCACAAGCGCGGAACATAGAAAGGAAGGAAGAACAGGGCCCATTTAACTAGAAAGTAGCATGTGTAACTGAGAAAGGCGGGCTAGCTGGTGGTCGATATTTGAATGCATAATGTAACCACGCAAACGATAACGGACGAAGAAGGAAACACACTGCACAAGCGCGGAACATAGAAAGGATGGAAGAACAGGGCCCATTGAACTAGAAAGTAGCATATGTAACTGAGAATGTAACTGAGAACTGGGAACTGAGAACTGGGAACTGTAACTGAGAGCTGGGCACGCTACCCCAACGAGCAGGGTCTTAAAGATGCCTATTCTGCTGCAGGTTTTCCTGCTTTGGATGTTCCCCTTGGAATTGTGCAATCTTCGGCCGGCCGAGCCCACCCAGGCCCTACCTTTCTGCGGCGCGGACTGCCGGTTTCCCGAACACCGCTCGACGAACAGCAACGGCACTCCGCACGCACCTGTTCTTGGCATCGACAACTTCTTCCCCTGGCAACCGAGTGCTCTTGGCATCGACAACCACTTCGCCTGGCAACCGAGCGCTACTATCAGCGCTCGTGATTCGCCTGGTCTACATAAACGGGCGCAGTCCGGAGGCCAGTTGGGGCACGCTACCGCAACGAGCAGGGTCTCAAAGATGCCTATTCTGCTGCAGGTTAGTTATCTCCCGAACGCGAAATGCATTCGATGTAATGATCCTCTCTTATTTGCGGTGTTGTGCCCCCTGGACGCTCTTGACGGTTGGCGGTGGCTGTTAGGGCTGACGCTTTGTTCTTTCTTTATCAATGGCCAATTTTTCTTTTACTTTTTTTGTCTGTCGACATTGAGTCGAACTTTGGACCCCGAACCCTTCAGTCTATATCAGAGGCCTTTGCCCGAATGGAGCTCTCGCAAAACACCATGTTGTCCGAACTTGCTTTGATCCGTTCTGTTCAGACAAATGTAGAAAACATTGTCAGTGGTCTCTGCAGCCGTGTTGATTTACTAGAAAAAAAAGTTGAAATCTTCCAATCCACTGACCAACCCGTCGCTAATACTGTCCTCAAAAAGCTGTCGTCAGAAATCAAGGAGCTTGCTTGGAAATGGTATGATTTAGGGTACCGCCTTCGCCGAAACAACCTGTTGTTTTTCGGAATTACAGACGCCAGTGGCGAAACGTGGGCAAAGTCTGAGTCGCATATCATATCATTCTGTGTGGAGCACCTTGAAGTAACAATCTCTAGTTCTGATATCGAGCGAGCTCACAGGCTTGGTCGTTTTTGCGATAACAAACAACGTCCCATTATAGTCAAACTAAGCAGCTTTAAAACGAAATCGAATATTTTGTCTGCTGGATCTAAACTGAAGGACGGGTCATTTTCAATTCGAGAAGATTATTCTACACGTGTATGCAAAGCTCGAGCAAAGTTATACGCATATGGCCTTAATAGTGAGTTGCCTTTTAAGATCCGTTTTGATAAACTAGCCATTGGTTACAAGCAATTCGCTTACGATGCCGGATCGGATTCTGTACTCGAATTGAAAATATAGCGTTTAGCGCGTATTCCAAGGTTTCCACAGCTAACATCGTATCGGCCAGTACATCGCCCTGTCAGCGCACCAGCAGACCAAACAATATCGGCTCTACTTACCAATATCCGTAGCTACTTTCCTAAAAGGGAACGTGTCGAAGCCATTCTAGAAGATAACCTTACTGATATCGCTGTTTTTACAGAGACATGGCTAACCCCTGATATCGCATCCGATCAGCTACTGACCAATATGCCATTTTCTGTGCACAGACGTGACCGGGTCGGACGGAAAGGCGGTGGTGTTCTAGTTCTCGTGAATCCCTACCTACCTTCCTCTGTACTCGATATTGAATGCCATCACGAAATTCTCTCCGTGAACATATCTCTCCCTGGAAGCACTAACATACTGATCGCTTGCTATCGCGCGCCTGACTGTGACATTTCCTTTGTTGAAGAACTACACACTGTCCTTCTCGGTTTGCACAACTGCTTTCCTAGAGCCAACGTTATTCTCTGCAGTGATTTCAATTACCCTGATATAATCTGGGATACTTTATGCGCTACTTCTGGCCAATCCAAAGAATTCCTCGATCTTGTACTTATGTATAATCTTACACAGACAGTCAATATGCCAACTAGAATCAACAACACCCTTGATCTAGTTTTTGTTTCGCACCCAGAAATGGTCCACTCAATGTCTCGTGCTCACGGTCTCAGCGATCACAATACAATTTTATTTAACCTAACAGTATCGAAGCCTCCCCGTAACCATTCCACTAAAGTTATCCGTGATTATAACAAAGCAGATTTCACTACTATGAACGCTGAACTCACGAATCTTTTTCACACCTTTAAACAGCTCGCTACTTCCAGGACTGTCAAACAAAACCGGTTAATGTTCAAGCGCAAACTCTTGGCACTAATTGAAGCCTGTGTTCCAGTCATTTACATTCGTGGCGACACTGGCAAACCCTGGTTCAGTAGTGCCCTAACTAAGCTATCCCGGAAGAAAAAACGTCTTTTTCGCATAGCTAGGCGTGCTAGTTCAGCCCTCAGGTGGGAAAAATACTTCACATGTCTGAAAGAGTATACAAGCCTCTTGAAGACCTCCAAAAAGAAATTCTTTCATCAGGATCTACTGAACATAATGGGAAAAAATCCACAAAAATTCTGGAATCTGATTTCCCCTTCTAGCTATCAATCGCACAACATATCGCTTTCTAACCCGGATGGTTCGCATGTGTCGCCTGACGAACGGTCTGATGTTATGAACTCTTACTTTTCTTCGATATTCACTCATGAACCGCATCATAACATCCCGAACTTTTCTGATCCCAAATTTTCTCAGATGCTGCCCATTACAGTTACGGCGGAAGCCATCGCAAAGCTGATGGACAAATTGAAATTATCAAGCAGTCCCGGCCCCGATAACATATCTGCTAAACTGCTCAAAACAACCGTAGTCCCATCAAGTCGTTTACTACAAATAATCTTTACCCAATCCCTCAATGAAGGCGCGCTTCCAGATGACTGGAAGGTCAGCAAAGTAGTTCCAGTATTCAAAAGTGGTAACCGGTCTGATCCTTCAAATTATCGCCCAATCTCTTTAACATGCATTGCATGCAAACTAATGGAACATATATTTTCTCTCAAGTCGCCCTACACCTTGATAACAACGGGTTCTTTTTTGCCTGTCAACACGGCTTCAGGTCTGGTCTTTCTTGCGAAACGCAACTTTTTGAATTTACCACCGAGCTTTATTTAAACCTAGATTCATTATTTCAAACTGATGTAATATTCTCAGACGTCTCAAAGGCATTCGATCGTGTTCCCCATCTACGACTAATCTGCAAACTCTCTTCTCTCAGCCTACACCCGCAAATTATAGCCTGGAATAAATGCTTCCTCACCGACCGCCTTCAGTACACCGTTATAGGTGGATGTTCTTCAGCCTCAAGGAAGGTATATTCTGAAGTTCCACAAGGATCAGTCCTTGGTTCCCTTCTCTTTCTAATCTACATTAATGACCTCCCTTGTGGTATTTCATCATCCATACGTCTCTTCGCGGACGACTTTGTCCTTTATCGTCGAATTTCTACTGAGTCTGACCAGGCCCTTCTTCAGAACGATCTGCATTTAATAGATAACTGGTGTACCAAATGGTTGATGCAGCTTAACATTTCTAAATGCAAATTTATTCAAATTTCCCGCAGGCACACTAACATCACCCATGAGTACTCATTACGCACAGTCAACATCTCGCAAGTACAAACGTATCACTACCTCTGTATCCTAATCGCTAGCAATCTCAACTGGCCAGAACACATCACGAAACTGATCGCCGACAGCTCTAAAACATTAGGCTTCATCAAAAGAACATTATCGTTGTTACCCCCTTCCGTCCGTAAACTGGCATACGAAACTTTTGTTCGAATAAAACCTGAATACGCTTCCGCGATTTGGTGTCCACATCAAACATATATAACCAATGCAATAGAATCGGTCCAGAACCGTGCTGCTCGATTCATATCTTCAAAATATGACTACAAAACTAGTATGAGTAGTATTAAGTCATCGCTCAATTTACCCACATTAATCTATCGAAGCAAGATAGCACGTCTATGCTTATTCCACAAGTTGTACTACCATTTTCAACATCTGCGCGAATCACTTCTTCTACCACCAGCACGTTCGTCACGACGCCAGTTCAATTCACTCAGTTTACAGCGCCTCTATGGATCAACTTCTGCCTTCAATAAATCATTTTTACCCACAGCAATCCAGGAATGGAATGTGCTCCCAGGAGCGATTGCCAGGGAGCATGATCCTGAAGAATTTAAAGACCGGTTGCTTTCACATTTTGGAAACTACACTTGAACGATTTCTCTTTTCATTTCAAGTGTTGTTGCATTTGAAGTCGCCTGTACTCCTATTTTGTTTAGCTGCATTACTTAACCTCCGTTATTTCAATTCATTCTTGATGTAACATCTTTGAAATGTATATCTATGACTCCCCCCCCCCTTATTTAATACCCTGTAAAGGGTCCTTAAGGGTTCAATAAATGATGATGATGAAAGTCGGGCTAGCTGGTGGTCGATATTTGAATGCATAATGTAACCGCGCAAACGACAACGGATGAAGAAGGAAACACACTGCACAAACGCGGTACATAGAAAAGAAGCAAGAACAGGGCCCATTGAACCGGACTGGCACCACCTCATGAAAAATTAGCTGTCGGTGCCACGTTTGAAAGTGAAGTTTTCTTTGCCTTTTCCTTCGGCTTTCTCACTGCTGCTGCTGTGGCTGCTGCTGTCCGGCACACAGCGTTGGGGGTGGCGGTTCAGAGCATGTATATACATGGAAGAAGCATGGCAGAGAAGAAAAGAAACGCAAGGAACTTGTTTGGATTGCAGCCCTGGATGGATGGATGGATGGATGGATGATATGAACGTCCCCTTAATAACGGGGCGGCGGGTTGCGCCACCAAGCTCTTGCTAATATACTGCCTAATTTCCAACCTAGTTGAAAAAAAAACAACCACTATGAATTTCTATAACCAAAATTTCTGACCCCCTATTGTGAACTTTGCTTTTGTACGTCTCCGTTTTTTTGTTGTTTCCCTACTTTCCTTCCACCAACCTTCCAATCGTCTCTTACTGGACATGTTTATTTTTCCGCTGCTCTCACTGAACCCAAGTGCTTCAAAGAGGCCAGTGGTGGCTAAATCGACCGCTGGGCAGATGTCTTCACATTCTAATAAAGCAAGCTCCATAGTTTCCCTAGCTTTACCGCGGCAAGCACATGCTTCTTCCTTCTTATATCTCGCTTTATAGGTTCGTGTTCTAAGGGATCCCGATCTCGCTTCGAAAAGTAATGAGCTTCCCTTTGAGTTATCGTAAATCGTTTCTTTCCTGATTTCGTTTTTCGTCTTAAGTAGTTACTCATGGCAGGTTTCTTTTCCACTGCCGCTTCCCATGCAGTTAAATCCTCCTCTCTGACTTTGGTTTGACGTTCTTGGTTGCTGTGTTGCCCACCCTACAGGCCGCATACTTGCTGGTTGTTTTCCTCCACTGTGAATCAATGTTTTTCCTACGCAAATACCTCAACACTCTCCCAGCCCATTTACTTTGTTCCGTATTCGTCAGTCACTCTTCATAATAAATTTTACTTTGAGCTTCCCTCACTTCAAAATTTGTCCAGCCCATATCACCATGCCCAGCTTCATTTGTAGTCTTCCCGTGAGCGCTCAATGCGAGGCGTCCCACTGACCTTTGGTTACCATCGAGTTCTGATTGTACCCCTGATTTCAAGCAAACAACCGCATTTGCAAAAGGAAGTCCTGGAACCATTACACCTTTCCACGTACCCCGAAGCACCTCGTACCTATTGTATCCCCATAGCGCTCTGTGTTTCATTATGGCTGCATTTCTCATCCCCTTTACTGCTATTGTTTTTCCTGTATTTCCATATATTTATTGCCTTCGTTTATCTATATACCATGGTATTTATATTCGTCGAATGCGCACAATACCCTCTGGAGATCTTGAGTCGTCGCCTCTTTAGCCATGTGACAGCTGTATTTATCCGTGACCCCCGCAAGCGCTTACCTTTCTACCAAAGTGCAAGTGCATAGCTCAGCTAGATAGAATGTAAGGGAGGAGGGGGAGTCAACAACCTTACCTCTCTTCGCTCGCCGTTCCCATAAAGATACAAAGGGGGTGGGATAGGGAAAACGTGACGTGAGAAATCAACGAAACGCTGGATAAACTGAAGTTCAAAGTACGCTACACTGTGTTTATGCTATTTCTAAAAAATAAAGCCATGCAAATATGTCTAGTGGACAGCTTACGCCGGGCGTGCAGAAGCAGAGACGCATTAATTAAAGTGCACCGCAGGGTCTAGGCGACGCAACGGAAGCGGTCGCACGTCAAATCAACACTTCTGTGCCCGCCGCGCTAGCTTTACGGCTAAGGCATTGCTCGAGGTCGCGGATTTGACCGAGGCAGCCGCATTTCGACGGGGGCGAAATAGAAAAAACGCGCATGCACTTTGATTTTGGGACAAATTAACGAACACGACGGTGCCAAAATTAATCCGGAGTGGGTCACTATGGCCAGCCTCCTAATCCGATTGTGGTTTTGGCACGTTCAGCCCCATAATCCAATTCAAGTTTAATGCTTCTGCCACGATGCGATGTGCCATGCGAGGAAATGACAACGCGCAACCCACTCAGGGGTTATAAAATAGGGCGCACACCAATGCCTCAAGCAAACACCTCTCCCTGTGTGTTCTGCGTACTACGCAGACAAACAGCAGCGGTGCACGCAAGGTAACGTTTAACATCAACTCACCACTCTCGTGTTAGACTAAACGTTGAATAAATTAAGCTTTAGCCGTCAATATCATCGCTAATTAACGTCAATCAAAACATCCAGCATGGGAAGCTTGGCTTACATCGATTCCCACATTGCGTGGTATCTGCGTAATTTTAAAGTTAAAAACTACTTGTAGTTTTTGTAGGGTACGGTGATGTGAACAGCGAGCGTCATATATAGGACCTTTCTAGGCCATGAATATGAGATGGGCTTGCTAGTGCTTGCGCGTTTCTTGCGTATGGTACATTTCTATCGTACACATGATGCACTAAATAGCATGTACGAAAAAAAAACAATCCGGTGTGGCGTAGTGCTAAAGTACTGGGCTTGTGATCTATAGGTCCGAGGATTAAATCCCGATGCTGTGAAGCAAGGAAGCAAGAGCAAGCAAGCTAGCAAGCACGCAACCTAGAAAGATTAAGGAAGCTAGGAAGCAAGCTAGCGAGCTAACAAGCAGCGCACTTTGCATTTAGGAACAAGAAAACAGGGGGAAATTGAAGAATGAAAGAAAAAAATTACCGACGATTACGTTACTTCCTAATGCGAAATTTGAGCGCAGCAAATAAGCTGTTTCACCTTTTGGATAGATTGAGGCAAAGAAATCGAGCAACACATGTATGCGCTATCACAGAATTTTTTTTTATTTTTCACACGTATTCCTTTAACAAAGACTCCACTAACAGTTCTTGACAGTCATGAAGGAAGCTTTGTGGTCGGAGAAATAGACTGATATATGTTCGACTTGGTACACCAATGCTTGATTCTCAAAGACGAGATCTATACAAGTGCCTCGCGAGGTTGTCACAGCCGTGGGACGCGTTACGAGCGAGAGGAACGGGATGTTCTCCCGCATAAGTGTTAGGAAATTGCTGTTTGTCTTTATGTCAAGCCGCCACCGATCTGGCTCTCTGATTGCCACCGCACAGGGCGAACGGCAGCGGCAATTTCGGCTCGGGCGGTGCACATATGCAGATCCGCCGCCACCGATCTGGCTCTCTGATTGCCATCGCACAGGGCTTGCATTGGAGGAGGAGCGAAGAAAGGAATTAAGTTCGAGCCGGCGCTTTGACAACCGGAGACTCGCAGGAAGAGGGGGGAGGGGGGCGGCGTGTACACCCAGCGGCAAACGATGGGGGCAGAAGCGCGCGCAGCAAGCGGACAACACGATAAAGGGAGGAGGGAAGAGATAGCAGCGACTGACTGATGCCGCTGACGCCGATAGTGAGTCAACCCCAGCTGCGGAGTTGGTTTCAGGGACAACGCCGCCGATGCCGACACAAACAATATGATACCCTCGCTTCCGCAGCGCTAAGAACCAGGTATATCCGTGGGAAGGTGGTCGCGTATTCGTCGACGTGCCGGGGCCTACGTGAAATAACCGGCGCGTCGGCAACTGAAGAGCACCCTATCCGCCACACAAGAACAGGGGGGGGGGGACCCTTTCCTCCTCTTTCTGCATGGCGGCGACGGTGTTCTATGCAGTCACGTTATCTTGACTCTCTAGCGGCGTCAGCGGCATCCAGCGGTATCAGTCGGTCGCTGCTAGCGCTGGGGGGATGAAAGGGGGGCGGAGCTGGTTACGAGGCCGACGACAACGCCGACGACGACGCGAAACCCAGGAACGGACGCCAAAGAGCTGCGCTCTAAAACGGCAAAGACGCGCACGCGTAGGTAGACAAGACGGTGAACATAGGGGCTGTTTCCGTTTACACCTTTCCGTTTACCTTTACACCCCCGAGTAAATGCAAGCATGGAGCAGCGCTTGCAGCTCTCCGTTTGAACCGACGCATAGTGGTGCAGTGACAGCGCTTTCCACTTGGTAATGCTGGCTCGCGCAGGTACGCCGCTTTAATCTTTTGTCGAGTGCGAACACAAGAGGCTGTACAGGTTGAAAACTGTCGCTGCCAACCTCCACACAAAGGTCACGCTTGTGGGCTCTCGAACAGAAACTGCGCGCGCGTGCTCGCTAGTTTGTCTACTCTGCGTTCCCAGCGAACTGGCGCAACACGCGTCAGGTAGTGCATCACGCTGTCAGTTTCTATCAGCCCGAAAGAAGCGTTTCTTAATAAAGAACGCTGCCAACATGGCAACGCGCTATTTTGGACTAATACGAGGGGTGGTCGTTCTGCGTCAAAGTACGAACGAAGCGACCAAAGACACCCACGTGGTTGCCGTGGGAGAAAGGGAGGCGTTCAAGGTCGGTTTCGGGGTCTCAACTTCGGCGGCTTGAAGGGCTATTCCGGCCAACTCTGCCGCCAGCATGACACTGTCCGAGATGCGTGGCGCAATCGTTTCGAAAGGCACAATCTGGCGCTCGCTTCCCCGTTTGCGTCAGCGGCGCGCCGCGAGACCCAGGCACGTGACTGGAGTCGCGGCGCGCCAATCGCTGTGTTTACTGCGAAGTATGAATGACCGGACGATGCCGCTGCGCAGAACCGGGCGTGAAAGGTTGTAAAGACCGACTGTTGGGACAACCGGCGTCGGTACGCCATTTCCCGTGTTCTACGAACTATACCGTCATATGGGGCGGCATTCTTAGTAGTTTCCATGAAGCCGCTTGAGTTGAACGAGAAGTTTGTTGGACGCAATTTTAGTGGTGAAGCAGGAGCTTTCAACTCATTGCGCTTTCCTTTATGCAATTCAGGTGCTTTGCGTTACCGCATTTCTTTTCTTTGCATTTGTCTGACTAATAACCTGATTTAATTTGTCCTGAGTATTCCACACTTCGAGGGACGCCCAGCGCATCACTGTCTCGCATGTAGTAAAAACCCTTCCCTGCCTAAAGTCTGGCATTTAGACTTGCGGTTCTTTCTAAATTAAATGAAAATAAGATAAATAAAATTACCTACCATGCTCAAAAAGTGTGCTAAAAATTTACCGTGCTCAAAAAAGACAGGCCTTCCTGTCTCTAAGCCTAGGTCTACCGAGTTTGGGGATGCAGTTCACGAATACGCTACACTTAACTAAATTTCTTTCACGGTGTCTGCAATCAAGGTCACCTGAAACTGAGACGCTGGGAACATGTTGCGTAGCCCCTCAGTAACGAAGTCTCTCATTGCCATCCGCAGATTCCTGGAGCCGAGTACTTGAAAGTGGGAGTTACTGCCAGTATTCGGCGGTTATATTGCGTGGTCCGGCTCTCAAGCGTCTTCTCAACCGTTCTGACCTCCGAATTAAATTCTGCGAGTCTTGAACCAGTTGCGCTTAAATACTGCCAATAGTTCTTGTTGCACACCCTTTATGCGGATTGCCCTTTACATCGTTGTCAACATTCTTGTCCTGCTCCTCCATTCCGTGCCTGTGAGGCACAGATATTTGCGCGCTTTAGCCGTGCATTTCTTTTCATGCAAGGTCCTGCGACGTTAAACTAATTTTGCTCTGCTCTTATCTGACTTCAATAGAGACTCAGTCCTCAGGCCTTATTACGGGTTTTACCGAGAGCCGCGAATGCCAATGTGCCAATCGGCCTTTGCTTACCTTCTAACCTCTACAAGATCCCTGATTTCCAAGCACAGAATGACATTTGAAGACGTTAGCGTCGGCACCATTCCTCCTTTTCAAGTTCCTCGCATGACTTCATATTCACTGTAGAGTGCTCTATGTTTCATTTTGCTCGATTTCAGTTCCCCTTGATCCTCAGGTTATCTTGGGGCATACACCCTCCGCTCACCCCAACTTTCTCATTGTCAGGCTTTCGTCCCCCACATTTGACGTCCACTTTTGAATTCTGTAATGTCTAGACTTTGTAATTTTTTTAATTGGCTCAAAGCTCGTTGTAGTATTGTGGGCGTGCCCGAGGCCTTTTGTGAATCCACATTTTTGCCGAATTTCTGCGGACCTTGATACACGCTCCAAGGTGGCGTATAGTGGCTTCAGCGTTGCGCTACTAAGCCCAAGATCGCGGGACCAAATGTCGGTCTCGGCAGCCACACTATGATGAGCATGATATGCAAAATCGCCCGTGTACCAAGCATTAAGTGCAAGGTAATGCACCCCAGATGGTGAAAATTATTGCGAAGTGCCCCTATACAGCGTGACTCATAATCAAATCACGTCTGACCCGTAAAACTACACATTTTAACAACAACCTTGGTAATAAATGGAATGCAGAGAAACATTCCTTTTTTCACGGACATTGCCCGCTGTGTTACATAATAACCCCCCAAAATTCTGGAACACCATAACCCTAATAGCGCCCGAACATTAGCATTGTGCGACGAACAAAACCATCTCATTCCAGATCATGAGGCCGCCGAACAGCTTAAGCACTTTGTTTCTTCCATGTTTACCGCCGTACTTGCAAAGAACTTACCCCCCTTTCCTTATCTCGACTATACCATGATGCCCTACATCACATTTTGTCCGAATGACATTGTAAAACTAATCGACTCGTTAAAACTCACATCTTCATGTGGCATGGATGGTATCACCGCGAAAATGCTCAAAAACACGGAATCGACTACTAGTCTGGCACTATGCCATATTTTCCAGCAGACACTATCAACAGGAGTAGTACCGGTAGACTGGAAAGTAGGAAAGATTGTTCCAGTACCCTAAAGGGGTCACCCATCTTTGTGCAGTAGTTATCACCCTATTTCACTTAGTAGCATTTCTTCTAAACTTGTGAACATGTGATCTACTGAAGTATTGTCAATTTCTTAGACTGCAATATTATTTTTCATTCTAGTCAACACGGCTTTCGCGTAGGACTCTCATGTGATACCTAATTAGGTTTATTCCATAACGATATTAGTTCCAGCCTTGACTTAAATATATCCGTCGATGCTCTCTTCTTAGACTTTGAAAAAGCATTCAACAAAGTTCCGCATCAACGACTACTCCTAAACCTTTCTCGACTAAACGTTAACGTACCTGTATACAATTGGTTTCGCAGTTTTCTCGCCAATAGACAACAATTTGTCTATGCTAACACCCACTCATCAAACCGACCACCCGTAATCTCTGGTGTGCCAAAGGTACAGTACTTAGACCCTTACCTTTTCGCATTTATATTTATGACCTCCAAACTAGTATCTCTTCTACCATTCGCCTATTCGCACACGAGTGCCTCGTGTATCGTTCCATTAGAAACAGCGCTGATATTAATACTATTCAAAATAACCTCAACCTTATTGAGTCCTGGTGTAACACATCGTTAATGTCTTTAAATATAAAGAAAATTTCGTTAATATCTTTCCACCGCAGGCCGCATTACCATCCAGCACAATATATCACTTCCGGCTCAGCAATATCATCCACTGAATCTTATAAATATCTTGGCGTAACATCTTCAAGCAATCTCTCCTGGTCAACCCACGTAACAAACGTAGCCAACTCCGTGAATCGCGCTTTGGGCTTTCTTTGTAGGCACTTAAGACTCGCTCCCCCATCAGTGAAGCTAATAGCATATCTGTCATTTGTTCACGCAAAGTTAGAATACGCATGTGCTGTCTGGAACCATCATCAATCTAACCTATCTAATATTCTGGAATCAGTCCAAAATCGGTGCAGCTCGTTTTATTTACTCTGTGTATTCTTACCATTCCAGCATTTACGAGCTTAAGGCTCGTGGTCACCTTATCAACTCTGAATTGCGACGTCACGTATCTAGGCTATTCCTTTACCAGAAATTTTACAATGCTCCCTTCGAAGTTCCAGCTATTTTGCCAGTTCATGGCTTGTCCAGCCGCAGATACCATCCCAGAATGGTTTACCCTCCCCCAGCGCAAACTACCACCCATCTTGACTCCTTTTTTGTGACGACCGCACGGGACTGGAACCATCTACCTGCAATCGCCGTGCACCACTCCGATCCACATCAATTCAAGGCGGCACTGGAATCACACTTTCACTGTAGCTAAAACCCATCCCTCATGTTCTACCCCAACTAGGGCTTTTGAGGTATAAAAAATGAAATGAAAGGTGCAATAGCTGGGCTGGTGCTCGCGGGCTCATCTGTATTTTTATTGAGATAGGACTTAACGGACAATGGAGGAGAATGTTTGCGGTCGTCGTGATGTTGCCATTCAAGTTCAAGGAGAATGAGTATCCCACGCTCGTATGCTGCAGGTGCGAGGGCAAGCGTGCGAGTTCCAGCCTAGCATAGCGATGTGAAGGTTTGTAAAAGCTAAAAGCAGAAAAATTTGGAAATAACTTTTTTCCTTTTTTTCCAAAGTAAATAAAATACGGTAAGAATCAATAGGTCGAAGTTTAACAAATACAACGCAGTGCATTGATGTAAACCCTGCGAAAGTTACTTTTACCATGTGAGTACGAACATTCAGGCGACATATTTTTCGCGCAGTTTCTGTAACATATTTGATGGTGGTGGTGTGCTGCATCTCCATCGTTTGTTGCTAAGAGAGGCAACTATTACATTCGTCGCTTATTGCGGCACAAAAGATCCAACCCCCGCAGAGGCGTCTGTGTCAGCAGGCGTTTGGTGTGTTGCGACACCACGTACCCGAGCACATGAGGGTTGGGCCCACCCGCATGTAGCCGTGTGCGGCTTAGCCGTGTCTAGGGAAAGGGGGATCCTGGAGGTTGAGCCGATGCCGGGTGTTCGGACCTTTGAGGCCCACCCCGGCGGAGGCAACACGCCTCTTTGGCCTCTGCTTCACATCGGCACCTCCAGACAGACCCACCTAGAGGAAACCGGGAGTCGCCTTTTCCTGTCTCTCTCTCCTCAAATCTTCGTCTTTCTCTTCCACTTTTGGTCCTTTCCTGTCTTCTTTTCTCTTCCATTTACTTGCTTTCTCCTTGGCGGCGAGGGTTAACCTTGAGTGGCTATCCTATCTTGGGTACACCATATTTGGTTATAGTAGTGTCGTACAGCTGGTGTATGCAGGACCTTCCCTTTTAAGCCCCCGCAGCGTCCCCGTGTTGGGCTCCGAGGTGGGTGGCTGGCGGCGCTGCCAAAATTTATTACGTGTATGTATGGCAGCTTCTTTTCCCCCACTTGCTGATCGGCCTCCTAAACGAGGGCACACCGTAGTATTTCAATTTTCGGGCATGCTATGTAATCGCTAGCACCCCCTACGTGTCTCTTTGCTAATTCTATAAACTCCACTCCAAACCAATGATGATGACACACTTCCGTACTTTCACGACACCTCTGATCGCTATTGAGCATCTGACCTTCTCTTTAACGAGGAAGGAGTCCTGAACCTACTCCTGCGCATTAGCATTAAGAAATCTCCCGGCCCCGAAAGCATCCCGAATGAGTTTCTATATAGGCATGCTCCGTGGGTTGCTAAATATCTTACCGTAGCCTTTAAATCTTCGCTCACCCAGGGAACATTTCCTACAGCCTGGAAGAAAGCTAAAATATTTCCCGTTCACAAAAGTGGGAGCACATCTGAGGTAGGAAACTACAGGCCTATTTCTCTTACGACTACCTGTTCCAAACTGCTTGAGCATATAGTTTGTAAACATCTGTCAAATTACCTGGAAGCTCACAATTCATTATCACCAGCACAACATAGTTTTCGCAAGAGGTTTTCTACGATAACGGAGCTTGTTCAAACTGGTCACGATCTTTCACAAACAATAAGTTGCCGAGGACAGGTCGACCCAACTTTTTTACACTTCGCCAAAGCGTTTGATAAAGTATCGCATCGTAAACTCCTGCTAAAAATGAATGAAATATTTAGAAATCCAAATATTGCTAAGTGGTTTACATCCTACCTTCAGACTCGTGAGCAGTATGCCGAAATAAACAAAATTAAATCCATGTCCAAACCGGTTTTGTCTGGAGTACCCCAAGGCAGTGTCTTGAGTCCTCTTTTATTTCTTATATTTATTAATTATTTGCCTTCTGATATAACTGTTCCACTAAGGTTGTTTGCAGATGACTGCGTTATTTACAACAGGATGGAATCTTTAAGGGACCAGTTAGACCTTAAGAACAATTTACAAAGAATATTATTTCTTGTCACCATAATTGTCACCTTATTTCTTGTCACCATAACAAGAAATAAGGTGACTTTGCGGTACAAATACAGCATCGGTCCACACTAACTAAAAGGGCTTACAGAATATAAATATATATGACTAACATTTACTGAAAATTGAGGTGGAATACGCCTATCAATCAGGTGTGTAGTGGGGCCAATAAAGCCTTATGGGGTCTCGGGCGAAGACTACAGCGCAACTCCTGAAGTGAAAAGCTTGGCATATAAGATATTATTAAGGCGAATCATTGAATACGCTAAGATTGTATGGGACCCACACATTGTAACCAACCGTCATAAATTGGACAAAGTTCAACGATTCGCCTTCAGATTCATATTTAATGAGTAACAGCACGTGCAAACCTCTCCGCTTTAGAAGTAAGGACTAAGTTTGACCGACTGAAATTTGAATACCTAATTATTCAAAACCACGTTAAAATTAATTTAGCCGATTTCTGTGCAGTTTCCCCAGATCAACGCTCCAGACACAAACACAGTTTATGCATACACCCGTCAGTTACATGGAATGATATATTCAAGTATAGTTTTTTTCCGAGGGCGTTCAAAGAATCAAATGAATTACCCAATCCACTTGTCACATGTTCCTTTGTCAGTGCTTTTATTTAAGGTTTGGATAATCTTATTTTCCCGGATATGAATGCGTTATAGCAACTGTTTCTGCTTCTGTGCCCATACTGCGAGTGTTTTGTCATTGATCGCCGCATGTCACTTTTTGTCACTGCGATTGTACTGTTTTTTTGTTCTACATGTACCGATATTTTGTATCTTTTTATCGTATTTCTAACCGACCGACCGACCGACCGACCGACCGACCGACCGACCGACCGACCGACCGAGCGACCGACCGAACGAACTAGCGAACGAACGAACGAACGAACGAACGAACGAACGAACGAACGAACGAACGAACGAACGAACGAACGAACGAACGAACGAACGAACGAACGAACGAACGAACGAAGAAACTAACAAACAAGATTTCGTTTTGTTTTTCAGTAGTGCTTTTCAAATATTATATTTTCAGTTTTTCTTCCTCAAACATAACAACGTGTTGCCCATTCGTTAACTCATCAGTTTTAAAATCAGATTTTATTCCTTGCACAACATAACAACAAACATGCGCATGTCTTTGTGTTACGTTAAAACAAAAACTATCCTGGCTTATTTGTATCCTGCCTTCGATTTTGTATGCGCCTCCTCTCTGTAATGCCTCTGGCCCTGAGAGTACTGAAATAAATAAATAAATAAATAAATAGCATGGACATATTCAAGAATTCTGGAAATTGCACCTTCTTCATTCTGTAGAAATACACGGCAATGTACATGCGCAACTGAATGGACAAAATTTTAGAAAATTTTATTTGAATGTGTCGGCCGAGTATCAACAAGTTTCAACTGACTGCGCTGAGAGGCTAGTCCCTTCTAACGACGTATGCGTTTATGACGGGCGAAATAGTGGTGGTGCATAAAAGCAACGTTTTGGTCGGGGATGGGCGTTGATATCACACGACAACTGGCCACCCTGTATATGCAATGCCTCATGACTTCGAGCGTACCGGAATCTTGGAAAAACGCTTATTGGCACGCGCGAGGAAAGCAGAGAGGAGGCGTGGGGCTTGGAGTCTCGGTGCCAACTAATTTTTATTCTTTGTGCGCCGGCCCTCTCTCGGCGGCCGGCTGGCTACGGTCGACTGCGGTCGGCTCTGTTCCGCGCTGGCAGCCCCACGGCTTATCCGCGGCATATTTGTTCACCACAGCACTCCCCCCTAGTGAGAACACGAACGGAACCAACACGACAAAACACTCGTGTGATTAGAGGTTCAGGCGATTTGGCGCATTTAGACGTCTGCCACTGCGCCTGTGGTAGGTGCGACTATCAGGCGTGGCTGCATTTTGTATGGGTTCCAGGCGATGGGGTGGAGATGGGTGTCATGGGCTGCGTTTCCATGTACGCAGGTTTAAGCCTGTCCAAGGAGACAACTTCCCGCCGGCCCCGCATTTCGATAGTGAACGTCTTCCGCCCACGACGGAGAACCTTGAATGGCCCATCGTACGGTGCTTGTAGTGGTCGTCGTACAGCGTCGTTCCGCAGAAAGACGTGACTACATGACTCAAGCTCGTTGCTCACGTGTATCCTCCTCTCTGTGGGCTTTCGCGGAGGTGTAGCTCGAAGCTTGTTCATGAGGTCACGGAGGCGAGATGCGTAGTCGCTGGCGGAAATGCGAGCTTGCTCTTGGTCGGATGCAAAGAAATCACCGGGAAGACGTAGCGTCGTGCCGTAGACAAGTTCCGCAGCGCTGCAGCCGATATTTGCTTTGCACGCTGTGCGTATGCCCAAGAGCACGATAGGCAATGCTTCCACCCAAGAGTCATGTTCACTTGCCATAAGTGTTGCTTTCAGCTGCCAGTGAAACCTCCCGACCATTCCATTGCTCATCGGGTGGTAGGCCGTAGTCCTGATGCGCGAGGCGCCGATGAGTTTTGTCCACGGAGTAAGACATTTAGGAGGTGAAACTCCCGTCAGCGCGAGCGAGCGCGGGCGACCAGATAAGGTCCCAATTGTTGTATGCGCCGACGGGGCCATGTATACAGTGGCGGCGCCATGCGGGGCGTCGTAGAAGCCGCAGCGAAAAAAAATGCAGCGCCCGGGCAGGCGGCTCCAGCGCGCTCTCAACGGCGGTGATTTCTTTCCAGGCCGCCAGGCGCCGCAAGCACGATAACGGCTCCGCGGGCATGTGACTTTTTCTGGTCGCCGCAAACAGCGGAGTTTCCACTCCTAAATGTTTCTTGCTCCGTGGTTTTGTCAGACCGGCGAACAACGCAGACTCAAACTGGCTTCCTCTGTCCGTTGTAATGGAGGAAGGTGCACCAAAGCGACATAGCCATTGGTTGACAAAAGCGCGAGCAACAGTTTCGGCTGTAATGTCGGGAATCGGGATAGCTTCTGCCCATTGCGTGAAACGGTCGACCCAAGTGAGCAAGTACGTTTGGCCCTGGCAAGGTGTCAATGGTCCGACTATGTCCATATGGATGTGGTCGAGTCGAGCATCTGGCCCTGGGAAAGTCTCCAACGGTGTCACAGTGTGACGCTGAACCTTGGACCGTTGACACCTAAGACACTCGCGAGTCCACTGTCGGTAATCGCGGTTGATGCCAGGCCATACGAAACGTGCCGTGAGCAGCTTCTGGGTCGCCCGGATTCCTGGGTGTGAAAGCTCGTGCAACGAAGCGTATACCTCCCGACGGAGGCAAGCAGGCACGAATGGTCGAGGGCTACTTGTAGATGTATCGCGACAAATGTCTCCTGCTCCGGGCAAAGGAAACCGCTGTAGGATGAGTGACGTCGATGTTTCCTGCTAACGGCGCAGTTTGTCATCGTCGCGTTGAGCTGCCGCCACTTTTGCGAGGTCTATTCCCGTGTGAGTGATGGCATTTACTGGGCTGCGCGACAGAGCATCGGCGACAGCGTTGTCTACTCCTTTTATGTGGCGAATGTCCGCAGTGAATTCCGATATGTAGGGCATCTGCCGCAGCTCGTGGGCTGTGTGCGTGCCGCCATCAGATTTCAGGGAGCGTAAGGCGTAGGTGAGAGGCTTGTGATCAGTCATTACGAAGAATTCCGTCCCTTCTAAGTAGTGACGAAAGTGCCGGATTGCTGCGTAGACGGCCAACAGCTCGCGTCCGAAAGTGCTGTAACGCTGCTCGGTGGGTGTTAATTTCCGAGAAAAGAAATCGATCGGTTGCCATGCTCCTTTGTTGAGTTGTTGAAGGACAGCACCCACAGCTGCGTGCGAAGCGTCGACCATGACGCACTGTGGGCCTCCCAGTTGCGGGTAGGCGAGAGGTGTGGCGTCGGCGAGGCATCTCTTGATCTCTTGAAAAGCCGCTTCGGCATCGTCCGTCCAGAGCAGCTCCCTAGCAGCACCTTCGTGTGTCGACAGCAGGAGGTGGAGCTGGTGTAGAACGGCCGCGCACCGAAGTACGAAACGTCGGTAGTAACTTACAAGGCCAAGGAACTCGCGGAGCTGGCGCTTAGTGGTGGGTCGTGTAAACTTCTCGACAGCTTTAACCTTGTCTGGATGAGGTTGAATGCCAGAGCTTGAAACAACATGGCCAAGAAAAGTCAGCTTCTCGGCACCCATCTCGCACTTGTCCGTGTTCACCAGGATGCCCATGCTCCGCCAGGCGCTGAAACACGGATCGCAGATGCGCCTCATGCTCGTCCGGTGAAGTGCTTGCGATGAGTAGGTCGTCGAGGTATGCATGGCAGAAGTCGAGGCCATGCAAAACGCCGTTGATAAAACGCTGGAATGTCTGTCCGGAGTTTCGCAGGCCGAACGGCATGCGTAGGAACTCGAACAGGCCGAAGGGAGTGGTTATCGCCGTCTTCGATACATCCTCTGGAGCCACGGGGATCTGATGGTACGCCCGCATGAGGTCGACCTTGGAGAAAATCGCCGCACCATGTAGGCTGGACGTGACATCATGACTGTGAGGTACCGGATACCGGTCGGGCACGGTTGCTCGATTGAGGGCTCGATAGTCACCGCAGGGTCGCCAGTCTCCTGGTGTAGACTTCGGCACCATGTGCAGTGGAGACGCCGACGGAATAGCGGACGGGCGGATTATGCCGAGCTCGAGCATGTGGTCGAATTCCTGTCGAGCTGCTTGCAGCTTTTGCGGGGACAGGCGACGTGGGCGTGCGTAAACTGGTGGGCCTGTGGTGACAATGTGGTGGCATACATTGTGTTTGACGGCCGCGCTGGCCTGTGGTGGGCGCGTCAGTTCGGGGAAATCGCCGAGGATGCCGGTGAATCGTGTAGCGCCCGGCGGTGCTACGAGCGTGGGGCTGAGGGGTGGATGCCTGGATGGCTTCCCGCGCACTTCTGCTTTTGACAGGGGGTCCTGTAAACGCTGGTTGCGGACATCGACAAGAAGTCCGAAGTTGCGCAAAAAGTCCGCTCCCAGGATGGCAAATTTTACGTCAGCCATGACGAAAATCCACCGAAAAGTCCTCTTGAGGTCCAGGTCCAGCGAGAGGGAGCGTGGCCCGTACATCGGTATCGTCGTATTGTTGACAGCTTGCAACGGTGCTGCGCACGGTCGTTTGCGGTCGGCTGGCGACGCCGGCACGACACTAACTTCCGCCCCTGTGTCGACTAGGAAACGAGCACCTCTTTCGCGATCGGTCAGGAACAAAACCGATGGGCGACTGTCCGGCACGGCGGGAGCACTGGTCACCCTCAGTGCTGGCCCGGGGCGTTTCCCGAATTTTCACACGGCGACGCACATTACCGTGCAGCGTTGCCGAATTTGCGGTGGTACCAGCACACCCTACGTTGTTGTGGTTGTGATGCGGTACTCTGTCGTGGTCGCTGGTTTCCGCTCGAGTGCAGCGCTGCGACGGTGTCTGCGAGGCGAGAAATTTCCTCTCCCATCTCTTGCAAGGAATTGGCGGACGGTGCGTCTGCGTGCACCGACGCGACTGTGGGCACGGCGACAGCCATGAGTTTGTCGGCGAGCTCGGCCATCTTGGCAAGGTCTGTCTCGCTCGACGCCGTGAGGCCTATCCGTACACTTGTGAGAAGCCTTTGCAGGAACAGTTCCCGCACTAAACGACCGTCGCTTGCTGTCGCGTCGCCGGCCAGTTGTTGCATGTGGCGTAGCAACTGGCTGGGTCGGCGGTCGCCAAGTTCGGCCTCCCGCAGTAGCTGTTGGAGACGCTCCGGCTCTGTAGGTGTGACGCGGCGAATCAGTGTCTCTTTTAGCGTCTGGTAGGCATTTTCTACGGGTGGTGTTTGCAGTAGGTCCCGCACCTCGCTGGCCGTCGCAGGCGGGAGGCTGCCCACAACGTGGTGGTATTTGGTGCTGTCAGCAGTGATGCGGCGTGCAGCAAACTGTGATTCAACTTGCACGAACCAAAGTTCCGGGTCGCCAGTCCAAAACGGAGGTAGCTTGATATCAAGTACGGCTACCGTGGGGCTGTCGGCGTTGCTTGGCTGGTTCATGGCGATCATGTCCGGGTCACCAATTATTGGCACGCGCGAGGAAGGCAGAGACGAACGAAGCGTGGGGCTTGGAGTCTAGGTGCCAACTAATCTTTATTCTTTGTGCGCCGGCCCTCTCTCGGCGGCCGGCTGGCTACGGTCGACTGCGGTCAACTCTGTTCCGCGCTGGCAGCACCGCGGCTTATCCGCGGCATAATTGTGTTCACCACACGCTAACATAATACTAATCCATAAGAAAGGGGACTCAAAGACTTGAAAAATTATAGACCGATCAGCTTACTGTCCGTTGCCTACAAAGTATTTACTAAGGTAATTGCAAATAGAATCAGGAACACCTTAGACTTCCGTCAACCAAGAGACCAGGCACGATTCCGTAAAGGCTACTCAACAATAGACCATATTCACACTATTAATTAGGTGATAGAAAAATGTGCGAAATATAACCAACCTTTATATATAGCTTTCATTGATCACGAGAAAGCGCTTGATTCAGTCGAAACCTCAGCAGTCATGGAGGCATTGCGGAATCAGGGTGTAGACGAGCCGTATGTAAAAATACTGAAAGATATGTATAGCGGCTCCACAGCCACCGTAGTCCTCGATAAAGAAAGCAACGAAATCCCAATACAGAAAGGCGTCAGGAAGGGAGATACGATCTCTTCATTGCTATTCACAGCGTGTTTACAGGAGGTATTCAGAGACCTGGATTGGGAAGAATTGGGGATAAGAGTTAATGGAGAATACCTTAGTAACTTGCAATTCGCTGATGATATTGCCTCGCTTAGTAACTCAGGGTACCAACCGCAATGCATGCTCACTGACCTGGAGAGGCTAAGCCGAAGGGTGGGTCTAAAGATTAATCTGCAGAAAACTAAAGTAATGTTTAACAGTCTAGAACAGCAGTTTACGATAGTTAGTGAGGCACTGGAAGTGGTAAGGGAATACATCTACTTAGGACAGGTAGTGACTGCGGATCCGGATCATGAGACTGAAATAATCAGAAGAATAAGAATGGGCTGGGGTGCGTTTGGCAGGCATTCTCAGATCATGAACAGCAGGTTGCCATTATCCCTCAAGAGAAAAGTTTATAAGCAGCTGTGTCTTACCAGTACTCACGTACGGGGCAGAAACCTGGAGGCTTACGAAAGTGGTTCTACTTAAATTGAGGACGACGCAACGAGCTATGGAAAGAAGAATGATAGGTATAACGTTAAGGGATAAGAAAAGAGCAGATTGGGTGAGAGAACAAACGCGAGTTAATGATATCTTAGTTGAAATTAAGAAAAAGAAATGGGGGGGCATGGGCAGGACACGTAATGAGGAGGGAAGATTACCGATAGTCATTAAGAGTTACAGAATGGGTTCCAAGGGAAGGAAAGCGTAGCAGAGGGCGGCAGAAAGTTAGATGGGCGGATGAGATTAAAAAGTTTGCAGGGACAACATGGCCATGATTAGTACATGACCGGGGTAGTTGGAGAAGTATGGGAGAGGCCTTTGCCCTGCAGTGGGCGTAACCAGGCTGATGGTGATGATGGTGATCACACGACAGGAGCAAATGGTTTTGCACCCTCTCATCGGAGGGCACATTGACGTAATGAAGCGCCAAATTTAAACTGTAAAACGATTTATTACAGCTGGAGTTTGAACGGTAATTGCTGAGCGACTGTCATTCAGTCTCTTTGCCAGCGCATGTTTTTCTAAGGCAGCAGGGAAGGAGAGATAGCACGCATGCACGTACGCATGCCTAGAGCGTGTGCACTTGTATTTGCGCTTGCGCACGTGTTTGTGTCTCTGTGTTTGAATCTGTGTGCGCATGTGTGCGTGTATGCGCGTGCGAGCATGCTCGCGTTTGTGCGTGCGTGCATGTGTGGACGTGTTTGTATGCGGGTCCTGGACGAATGTCCCGCATACAAACAGGACACTACTGTACATCCCATTCGTCCAGGACACCTACTGTCCTGGACGAATGGGATGTACAGTTAATTTAAACCTATATTTAAATGTACGAGAGAAGAATGAATGACACAGCATTTATAGCATTATCTCTTTCTGAAAGCGAAATCAATGAAAAAAAAGCACCTGAACTGTCAGTATCGCTGGCCTAGATTTCGTCACTATGGCACCGTCGCCATAGGCACGACTGCATGAGCAGCTACCTAGCCGTTCAGTTTCGTTATCTTCCTTGCCTTAGCACAGAGCATTGTCTTGATGTCAACGACGCGCTAAATCTGCACCATCATTGTGTCATGCATCGTTTCTGCGACCAAGCTAACTTTCAAGGGTACATGTTCACTGCTATATTGACATTAAAACTTTAAACTGCTTGCCTTTGAAAAAACGTGAATAAAAATGCAAAGCGGACTGGCCGCAAACAACGTGGTCATGGAGCTATACTATTGTTGGCAATTTCTCAAAAGGCTAAGTGCGGTCAGGTTGTACAGACGTGATTTTTCTGGGCCAATTATGGTTTAAGAGAGAGTTTAATCGCAAAATATTTGTTCGGATAGCTCCTAAAAAAGCATGTTTAGTCAAAACATCCTCGCTCGGCTAGATAATCTACAGGACGGGCTCCAAACTACTCATTTGCTGTAGCTACCTGAGATCAATTATTAAAAAGGTAATTAACGTAACTACGTTAGTTGCGCACACAACTTCTCAACTTACTCCGTATCTAGAGGTTACCAATCTGAATAATCAAATGATAAAATAATCTCACCAATATTTGTATTGGTTGAATTGTTCTATTTGGTGCAGCTAAAAGCATCCGGCATATTGAAGGTTCATTAGGCTTCTTAAAAAGCAATTGTGAAAGCTTGGACAGGTTTTCTTGGCGAAAATCAAGTTCGGCAACAGAAACGAATTTGCCAAACCGTGCATTTCTGCGTTCACAATCGATTTTCCTAGATGATACAAGAAGCAGCTCAGCGCTACGGTATATCACACAAAGTGCGCGAGAACACCATGCGCGCTCCCGATTAGATGTGTGAGCGTTGCTGGCATCAGGCTCGGTTCCCTGGCGTCATTAGGAATAAATACAGCTCCCCGGGGGACTGCATTAGATAGATTTTCAGTACTTTGTAACATATGGAGCAGCCCGGACATGTACGTTAGAACAAAAAGTACTGAAGTATTAAGATAAGGGCTTTGCTGCATATATTTTGGCTGTCTATTGTTGACACCTAAAGAAGAAAATATTGCCGTTTTGTGAAAATTCATGCTGACATACGTACAGTCATGTGAAGTATGAGCTCCGACACCGTACCCGTGGTGGACCTGGCCACTGGACTAAATCGCTAGACTGGCACTACCCGCCGTGGTTGCTCATTGGCTATGGTGTCAGGCTGCTGAGCACGAGGTCGCGGGATCGAATCCCGGTCACGGCGATCGCATTTTGATGGGGGCAAAATGGGAGAACACCCGTGTACTTAGATTTAGGTGCACGTTAAAGAACCCTAGTTGGTCGAATTTTCCGGAGTCCACTACGGCGTGCCTCATAACCAGAAAGTGGTTTTGGCTCGTAAAATCCCATAACTTTTTTAGAATGGCACACGAAATGCTGGTTTGATAAATACCAGTGATCGGAAAGTGTTTAGCTCTTGGATTTGCGGTATGTCGACGCCGCGGTGCAGTCCTGGGAGCCCTTTTTACCACGGGCACTATGTTTCCGCTCATATTTAAAGCAACTGCACATTCTTCTTTTTGGGTGAGCTTTCTTTAGCGTCTGACCACTGTTCCAAGGTTACCGATTAACTCAACACGCGCCCGCACGTATTTCTAATATCCAGAATATTGTCACGGATTCAATAGCGAAAGAGCGTTATCTTATCAGATTGCGCGCATGAAACGAATACTGACGTACATTCTCGATGACATTTGAGCCACCGCGATTGCGCTGCAATGTACGAGCATTACAATTTGATGATCCACAAGTCAGATTCAGACGAAGCACTACTCGGTGCGCTGCCATCTTTGTGCTTTGAGTGTTATCTTTTTCCACTGTAAGCTCGCCTTAGCATGAGTTCTATTCGTGACTCATTCTTTTGGAACTGACGTGTTCTTCACATCAATACAACGAGACAGCATAGACGTGCTACATTTTCATTGAGTGAACCCTGAGAAATTGACTAGAATTTTTGTGTTTGTGTGCGTTTGCACATTTAACGCAATAATTTATTATTCATAACATACTTCTTAATTTAGAAGGCTGTAAAAAGCAGCAACCTTACATTAACAGGAGGTCTTAAAGATAAAGAAAATTGAAATGCTTATTAGTGAGCTTTCACCTCATGTCAGGGATGGAAATTTCAATAAAAATGTAATTATGATAAATAAAAACCCATCCAATTGAAAACGTTACATGTGAGTTCCCCCTTTGCATGCTGATACCGACTTGAAAGTGGTTCGTATCACGGGCCCTCGACATATGTCGAAGAGTCGAACAAAGGGTTATTCCAAATGTTTAATTTCGGGAAGGCGTGTTGTCCTCATGCCCTTCACTCCGGTTCACAACCATGCATAACACGAGCGTGATGCCTGAAGAGCGTCGTCAGTACGAGGTCGCGGATCGAATCCCGGCCACGGCGGCCGCATTTCGATGAGGGCGAAACGCAAAAACACCCGTGTAGTTAGGTTTAGATGCACATTAAAGAACCCCAGGTGGTCCAAATTTCCGGAGTCTGCCACTACGGCTTGCCTAATAATCCGATTATGGTTTGGCACGTACAGCCCCATAATTATGACAACACTTCTGACGCGATGCGATGTGCCATGTGAGGCAATGACAAGGCTCAACCTTCTTATAGGTTGTAAGCAAAGGCGCACAACAACGCTTGAAGCAAGCATGTCTCCCAGTATGTTCGGTGTATTACGCAGACCAACAGCAGAGGTACGCGCAAGGTAACATTTGCCATCAACTTACTACTCTCGTATTGGACCAAACGACAAAGAAATGAAAGATTCGCAGTCACCATCACCGCTAAATATTGCCAATCACAGCAAACCGCACAGAGAGCTTCGCTTACATCGATTCCAAGAGTGCGTGGGATCCACATAATTTTCTATACTGAAGTTATATGCTGAAGAATCACGCTCATTAATGAAATGGTGACTTTCGTAGTGTGAAAAAGCGGCTGTCGTGTCCATGGTAGATTTGGTTTGAACGGCTTCAGCCAAATGACCGTTGAGTGACTGCCGACTTCCGTGGAAATGTAGTCATCCAAAACGGGCTACAATTGATGGTGAATTGAATAAAAATAATGAAAGGCAAGAAGGCAGAAGCTTGCAGAGAGCCTTGGGAAAAGAAAACGACTTTTTGAGCTGTGTGGTAAGGTAGCCATGCTATTGTTTCAACGTTTATCAAAATCGCCCAAATATGAACAGAGGCCGACAAAAATGCAGGCATCTCGGAAAAGGTGAAACCGATGCAAATTTCAGGACAGCACTAACTTAAATATAAAGATAACCTAAAGATAAAAAAAACCTAACGCATGTTGGCAGGATGTTGGCTGTTGAAAGAGTTCATCTGCAAGCCGATGGTACAAAATAAGGCGAGAATGTTGGTAAGTGTTGAGGAGAGTTCCAGTAGGTCCTATGGCTGAGGCCAGCGCCCGCCAACTATCGCATGACTACACATATAAGCGCTATGCTTAGACCTCAGTTTTACAGGGTGAGGGATGGGTCTGAAATTTGGGACGCGGACTACATCCCATTAATTACGATGAACTCTACGGTGCCAATCTTTGAAGGCAGATATCGATTTTCTCGCGCCAGCAAATGTGAATGTGAGGTGGATGTGAATGTGAAGCGCAAATGTGAATGGTCTGCACGGTGCGGCCACCTGCTGGCACAGAGTTGAACCACACACAGTAGCAGTAATCAAATGGTTGGTTGGTCGGTTAGTTTGGGTTTAATGGCACAAAGGCAAGTAAGGCCATGCTGCGCCAGACACAAGACAAAATGAAATGCAACGTTAGAGTAGGTAGACCTGTATTACATTATAGTTGGTGCAAATCACCAGTTTTTTTTCTAAAAAAGTCAAACAGGTTAGCAAATGGCACTAGGGGGTCATCTGCTAGTAATAGGGCAGGGTGTAATGGAGTGTGCAAATTATATAGGCTGTGTAAAAACCTCCGTATCAGTCTGTCGATGTGTGGACATGTTATTAGGATGTGTATGACTGTAAGAGGTTCAAGGCATTTTTCGCAGGTTGGCGGGTTTTCTTTTCGCACGAGAAAATTGTGCGTCAAATCTGTGTGTCCAATTCGAACTGAGGTTTTTTAGCGCACGAAAATGGACGAAAGACAGTGGCAAGACGTCCCTTTTCGTGCGCTAAAAAAAACCTCAGTTATGGAATACCAACACGCCCTAACCTACGCTCTTCCAATTCGAAGTCGACACAAGATCACCTCGTAGAACCGTTGCTGGTGACTGCATGATTTCCACTCGCCGATTATAGGTTTAATAAGATGTAGCTTGTTTTCTGTACAATGCTACCATTCGTGTTGCTACTTTGACGTGAAGGCCTTCCTAATGGCACGGATACTATCTTTATATGGAAGCGCCGTGTTTGTTAAGTATTTAAGCGCGGCCATTGATGCACACCTATCCGCTGCTTCATTTCCCGGTATACCTACATGGCTTGGTACCCAGCAAAACCTAATTGACCGGCCGTATTTGTTTAATGTTACCATGTTTAAAATATCCCTTATCAGGGGTTCACATTCGGATTTCGCGTGTAGAGCCTTCCCTGTGCTTAATGAATCAGTGTATATGATTGGGTTTTCGTGTTTTTCAGCGATGCTCTTTTTAACCACAATCCACAATGCATAGACTTCAGCTGTGTAGACAGAGGCGTGCTGTGGCAAACGAATACTTCTTTCCCAATGTTCTGTTACGGCCCCACACCCACGTGTTCTTTTGTTTTAGAGCCATCAGTGTAAAATTCCGTGTAATTTTCATATTTGTCCTATAGAAAGCGGAATTCTTGTATAATGTGTTCGTGTGGGGTGTCTTTCTCCTTTAAATGTGTCAATGTCCAATCACATAACGGTGATAAATCGTGCCACGGGGGCAAACACTGTTGTTCTCTCGCAATCTGAAGGACTTCGTGAGGAATGTTATAATCCCGAATATATTCCTCATATCGTTGGACAAGGGGCTTAATCATGTTTGGTTTGTTTGTTTAGTGCAAGCGTGAGTTACACTGTGTGATAATGTTGAAGCATATGTGTTGTGGTGAGGACTGAATTCTGAGTACGTAAGAAAAAGTTGGTACCACTCCGCGCTGCTGTAGAGGAGGTTCATTACAGTCAACATACAAACTCTGGACAGGCGATGTTCTGTAAGCGCCACTTGCCAGCCGCAGTCCAAGGCTATGAACTAGATCAAATTGACGGATGTAAGACTGTCTGGCTGAACCGTATACGATGCTACCATAATCTAATATGCTGCGCACCAAAGTACGGTAGATGCGTAGCAGGCATTCACGGTCAGAGCCCCAACGCTTCCGGGACAGGACTTTCAGGACTTTAAGTGCATTCTTCACTTTTATTTTAAGGCTCTTTATGTGAGCGAGAAAGTTCAACTTTTTATCAAGCAGAGCACCCAGAAACTTGTGTTCTTGTTTTACTGGTAGTGTGGCGTCTTGTAGCTTAAGGGTGGGACCTGGTTGTAAGCCTCTTTTTTGTGTAAAGACAACACTAATAGTTTCTTTTTCATTTGAGAAACGAAAACCGTTTTCATACGCCAGTAATCAAATGTATTCTTCTTTGCTGCTGGTGTAAATTTTTCGCAGGAGCGTAATCGTTAACACGTTGCTCTTGTAAATGTTTAAAATGTTTTACACTTGGTTAGAGCAATATTAGCGCTTTGTTTGGCTGGTTAAGCTCTGCCCCAACGGGTGGCCGGACCATGCAGACCGATCAGGCCGCTCACGTACGTATACGCTAAAGTTGCTTCATCCGTTTGAGTCTTTGCCTCCAGCCATCCTTCGAAACACCAAGCTCGCCTGTGGTTACCGGAATACCAGAAACGTTTGGCGCTGCGACAGGATGCTCGCAATGCACGCTGCTTCGATAGCTTTCGCTTGGGGTCGACTGCCAAGCAGCTGGCGGAGAGTTTGGAGAGGCTTCGCGCGCTCCCTCCTAGCGAACCGGAAGTAGACGACACGACGTGCCATCATGATACGCAGAGCCAGTGAAGGCGGAGCTTAGCCCCGTTGAGTCGGCGAACGAGTTGAGGATGGAATGCATAAATGTAACTCGTAATCGTCCGTAGCTCTCTTAATATGAGACGTTTCACACAAATTCTGGCGCGAATGATTAACTTTAGCTGTACCCGACGCGTGTACAAAATTTGTCCGAACCACTTCAGGGCCCTTTAAGTGTATTTCTTCATTATCGCGATACATGCGACTGTCGTGCGATTATTGTTAGTGCGAAAGTGTCCATTAACTGGCGTTAACAAAATATGCATATATACTCAGTAGAAACGCATACGTATTGCGACAGTGGTGCGGAAAGTGACCAATATAATATCCAGTGCCACTGAAACTGATGGCCTCAGTGGCTGCGGCGTTTTGCTTATGGTCGCGATTTCGACTCCGGTTCCTGTGGCCGCATTGCTGTGGGAGTTTTTATGTAAATAGTAACAGATAATAATAAAGCATTTTGAACTAAGCTGTTTGTGTGGTTTAAAATAAATAAGGCAAAGTGATCTGATTTCCTTTTTTCTCATGCATCATGCTTATAATTTTCAGTTTGATGAAGAAACGTTTGTTTACTTTTATAGTGTTATGTGTCTGCATTTCAGAATGACATTTTCACAATTGAACTTATTTTATTCCTTTTAGAATACATGGCTAACTGGAACAAGCACTGGACTTTTGTGTGCACATCACTGAAGTGGAATTTCAGTTCAACAAAAGGCACCACTTAATCGCTTCCAAGCGTGCATCCCCTGAACAGAAATATGGTCACCAGAGCCATCCAAAAAGCGCACGTTAAAGTTCCTCGGAAGAACTGTGGCTGCAAAATTTTACGACGTGTTACATGCTTGTTACAACTCAGTATGGGTGTGTACCAAGAAGTTTTGATCATTAGGTATAATTACTAGAGTTATGTTAATAATATTTTGCCAGTACAATTATTGAAGCCTATGTTCATTATAGTGCAGTTACTGTGTTAATATATCTTCTACGTTTTTGCATCTAATGCTAGAAGCTAGTGTCCTGGAGGGTGGGGAGCATTGAGGCTTTTAGTGTTAAAAGGTTTCGGCATTTTAAGGGCAAGAGCGTCAAAATATGTATCATGTAATGAAGAGTCTATTGTGGTGGTTGCCCATCGTATGCCAGTGTTGTGAGGTAGAAAAGAAAGTTGCGAATTTGTGAGGTATCACTCCTTAAGAAGCCTAGAGTTGGATGACCCTCGTTAACTGATGCGAAAATACCATGGTAGGTTCTTCAAGGGTGTCCATACTCTCACTGATAATGCACCCACACACTCATCTGAAGTTGCTGCTGTGAAAGCAAAAGAATGTGGCCACGAAATGTTGCCCCATGTGAGAGCTGCTACAACGAAGGTCTGTGGAGGATTAAACAACGCTAAAAGAAATGTGTGAATTTGAGTGGCATCTATTTAGGCAAGCCTTAGTAACTATAAAGTAAAGTAGTTTTCATGTATCTATTTCTTCGCAATGATACGAACCTTTTTATACCCCCTTGTATATGTACATTTAGTATGTGTATGTTCAAGGAATATTCGATCGTTCACTGCCTAAGCACACCATCAAGCATGTGCAGAAGTAATTGCGGTTTTTGTTGTGTTTTCTGCTTTTTTTAATATCTTGCAAGAATTACTTGCTTCATGAATTTCCATCAATGTTGTTCAATGCCACAATCTTGGTTGCTTAAATACCTCCATGAGTATAGGTAAAAGTGAATTATAATAAAGTGAACCTGCCATGCTGTAATAAAGTGAAGTGTGCTTTTATGTACTGTTCCTTCCCCATATTTATTTAAAATTACTTTCCAACCAAGTCAAACTTAAGATGTGGTCTACCAAACTGGCAAGTTTTACAGGTCAGATGTCACGTGCTCAGATGTCACGAGCATTAAGCGTTATGCATCAAAAATGCTTCCCACTTCTCCTGAATCAGTTTCAGCTACTCCTTCCAAAATCCATTCTTACCAGTCCTGATAATTACCTGCTTTACTTTGCTGCACGTCTTTGTGAGCATATACATAGCTGTGTTATACATCTGCTGCTTGTAATAAATTGAAAACAGGCCCAAATTGTCACTAAACTGTCATTAAAAATGAAAGTAATATAACATAGTAACAAAAGTAATACAACGAAAGTAGAAACAAATACATGATCAAAAACAGAAGCGCACTACCCAAGCAGGAAACTGTCTTAAGACTGTGGATGAAATAAGCAGGTACCTGCAACAGTTGCAATAAGGTGTAACAATAAGAAAAGACTATGGTTATTCCATAAGCATAAAAGAAAAGAAGACGCGAATACTGCTGCACTATTGTGTGCATAGTAAACAAGTAATATGTACAGTGGCATAGTTGCTGTCTGCTAAGTAATACTTTGTATTCCTGTTATTCTGACTTGCCTTTCAAATAGAACTACGGTGACCAGTATTCATATACAGGCAATATAGCACAAAAAAAATATGCAGATCACACGCACTGTGGGAATCAATGTAAGCAAACCTTTCCGCGCTGGATGCTTCGATTGACGATAATTAGCGGTGATGTTGACGGCTAAAGCTTAATTTCTTCAACGTTTAGGCTAACACGAGAGTGGTGAGTTGATGGTAAACGTTACCTTGCGTGCGCACTTCTGCTGATTGTCTGCGTAGTGCGCAGAACACACAGGGAGAGGTGTTTGCTTGAGGCGTTGTTGTGCGCCCTATTTTATAACTCCTGAGAGGGTTGCGCGTTGTCATTTCCTCACATGGCACATCGTATTGTGGGAGAAGTATTAAACTGGAATTGGATTATGAGTCTGAACATGCCAAAACCACAATCGGGTTATGAGGCTGGCCGTAGTGACCCACTCCGGATTAATTTTGGCACCTTCGTGTTCTTTAACTTGTCCCAAAATCAAAGTGCATGCGAGTTTTTAATTCCGCCCCCGTCGAAATGCGGCTGCCTTGGTTAAATCCGCGACCTCGAGCAATGCCATAGCTACAAAGCTACCGCGGCAGGCACAGAAGTGTTGATTTGATGATCGACCGCTTGCGTAGTATCTCCTGGACCCAGCGGTGCGCTTTAATCAATACGGCTCTGCTTCTGCACGCCCTGCATAAGTTGCCCGCTTGACATATTTGCATGGCGTTTATTTTTCAGAAATAACAGCAACGTACTGTACCGTACCTGGAACTTAAAGGACCCCTAACCAGGCCCCATAGCAAGCTTTGGTTATACGCTGGAAGTTGTTACGTGTCCTATAGGGAGCGTTCTGCAGAAAAAATTTGTCAAATCGGCTCATAATAGCTGAGATAAAAATATTTCAGTGCCGCGAATCCATGATTTCCGCAGGCGGACTCCACTGCTAAACTAGGCGCTCTCTGTGCTCGCCCCGTCTAGCCTACGCAAGCGAAATTCCTTCCCTGCGTTCTCCCGTACCGGACCTCGAGAATCGCGTGACGCATAGGTCACAGGCTCCGCCTTCATTTATTTTACTCCTCGCCTTTTTTTAGGCGCTACGCACTTCCGCCGCCGGCGTCGAGTGCGAGCTGTTGTCTCGTTCGCGCGGCACAAGATTTTGTGCGCTGTGCACAAAGAAACATGACTAGCGGTATAATTCAGTGCTACAAGAATACTGAGGCAGAACAAGCGGATCGCAGAGCGTGACCATGCGCTGGAACACGGTAGAAAATGGCATGGTTTCGATACCTGCGCACGTGATTGCACGACCGTGGGAACAAGCAGACGAAACGGAAGTACATCTCTCGTACATCTCATTTCACATCAGTATTTGAATTACATCGGCTTGCCACAGAGTAAAACTTAGGAATGCAAAAAAAGAAATATGTATACATGCATGAGCTTCATGGAATCGTTTGCGTATCCATTTCGCCCCACCATTGATCTTGTGGCTTGGTTTTCACGCTCGCTTCTCTTTCTCGTGGTGTGCATCGGGCAAGCACTGGGCGGACACTGCAGCGGAAAAGTTCGAGGTGATGTGATGCTGATTGAACTAAGTGCAACAGGGGAAGCTGTGATTGCTTTAGAAGCGCGTGCATACAGGTGCTACAATATCAACAATTATGCACGCTGCAAGGTCACACTGCTTATCTACCACTCTAGCTTGTCCTTAAGGTACGGTCGCATCGAGAAGCGAAAACGAATTCATTGCGCTCGACATTTAAAATATACATTCAAGTCACCAACTACGCAACATTTCGTGGGCAACATTATTAGCTTCGACATACGCCAGTGCAAACCTTTATTGTACGTTCGCTGCAACAACATCCCTGACCGATATTTTCGTTCCGACTTGTACTGCACCATCTTCGTGCCGTAACATCCCATATGCCAAATTCATAAAGGCCGCCTTGACAAAGCTATCCCAATATTGCATAATGTGTCACAACCTCGCCTAATTCACTGCTGCAGTAGAGATCAAGTAGATAGGAATCCCATGTGTGACCACGCATTATTGCAATGCAAACAACTTTGATGTGAAGCCGTTCTACTCAGCACTCAGAGTTGTGCAATGATTGATTACCATACTCTGATCTGGCTGGAGCCCATTCATGTGACTATAATGCAATAAATAAATTAATAGCACGTTTTACTACTATTTTTCTCACACTAAATAAAAAGGTTTGCCTTCAGGTGGTAAGCTCTTAGCAGTAGAAGTTCTTTTAATTTCGAGACACAAGGCATAGAATGCTGGGGGTGTAAAATGTCAAGCTGAAGTTTATTTGTATATATTTCAGAACTTATATTTCTACACCCTGGAAGGGAATTATTAACTTACTATGACGTCAGTTATTGAGAATTTTTTTTTTTACTTGTGCATCATATTCTGTCTCTGCAAGTTTAAAACACTATGCCTTGTGTATTCATTTCACTGGCCTATTTGATATTGGTTGATATTTGACCTATTCGTTCAATTTTATATGAAACCTCAGTGGTGCGCCTAAATCCCCAGATTTAGGTAACTTACTTCAGCTCCAATTACCTTATAATTTAAGAGTTAGACAGCTTGCCCTTCAAGGTGCATACTTCAGCTAAATAATGTCAATCGGATCTTGCGACGCGTTTTTGAAACCCACCAACGGCCTTGAAAGCAACCAATGAAGCTTTGATAACTCACTGGTAAACCACATATTTACAACTTGGCCAGCATATCACATTACCAGGAATAATCTAGCGATCCTGCTACACTTTTGAGTGCGAGCTTCGTCAACGGTCCCAACCGGTCGCGAGTGGTTAATGATAGAAGTATAATACTTATTGAAGAACCTTCATGATATCTAGGAACAAAATCGAGTGCTTCCACCCCTGGACTGCGATTTTGGGGTGATGGCTTGCGCTGTTATCATTCACCGTTTATGGTCGGCTGATCCTTTTCACAACGCAGGCGGGGTGTCGCTCTGACATCTGACTAAGCGCGAAAAGGAACCTATAGCGTCTGGAAAGGCACCGCTACAACTAGCGGCACTTGATTGACACGACTGAGGTATTTCCGTCGACGAGCACGACGTGGTTTATCGGCCGCCTAATGATGCCGCGCATCAGTGGAAGCTGCAGACGCTGCTATCGGAACGATGAAAGCTTAAACATGCTTAACCATGCTTAACCAATGCCCTATGCGAGCGTTTTTTTTAAAGCGAAGCTTTCTTTGCCTCTTCCTTCGACTTTCCCACCGCTACTGCTGTTGCTGCTGTGGGCTGCTGTCGCGCACACCGCGTGTATAGAGATGACAGCGCGAGTAAGAGAAAAAGCGATGGGAAAAACTCGTTTTCTCCCCACCACGGATGGATGGATGGATGGATGAATGGATGTTATGAGCGTCCCCTTTGGAAACGGGGCGGTGGGTTGCGCTACCAAGCTCTTGCTATTATACTGCCTAATGTCCTACCTAGGTTAAAAAAGAAAAAAAAGAAAAAGACAATATGAAATCCGACAACCAAATTTTCTGACCACCTATTGCCAACTTTGCTTTTGTACGTCTCCGTTTACTGTCGTTTCCCTACTTTTCTTCCACCAATCTTCCTATCGCCTCTTACTGGATGGATGGATGGATGGATGTTATGAGCGTCCCCTTTGGAACGGGGCGGTGGGTTGCGCCACCAAGCCCGTGCTATTATACTGCCTAATGACCTGCCTAGTTTAAACAATAAAAAAAGAAAAAAAAACACGATGAACTCTCACAACCAAAATTTCCTGATCCCCTATTGAGAAATGTGCTTTTGTAAGTCTCCGTTTTTTGTCGTTTCCATACTTTCCTTCCACTAATCCCCCAATCCACATCGAATGTGCACGTCGAATGTGCACAATGCTCTCTGGAGCTCCCTGGCCGTCGCCACATTATAGCCGTTTGACAGCTGTAATTATCGATCACTCCCCTCGGAAGCATTGCAGAAACGGCTGCGCTTCCCTTCCCTTTCTACTAACGTGCGATGCCAGAGGGGAACCAAATAGAACTGTAGAGAGGAGAAGGAGAGGGAGGAGGTGAAGTGAGAAGGTAAGGAAACCCCACTACTACAGACGGTTTTTTCATAGGCACCAGAATGGATGGTGGGATGTTATGAGCGCCCCCTTTGGAACGTGGCGGTGGGTTGCGCTACCAAGCTCTTTCGATCATACTGCCTAATGTCCTATTTAGGTTAAAGAAGAAAAAAAAAGAGAAAAAAATTATGAACTCCCAGAACTAAATTTTCGGATCCCCTATTGCAAACTTTGCTTTTGTACGTCCTGTTTCTTCTCGTTTCCCTACTTTTCTTCCACCAATCTTCCTCTTACTACTTTCTATTGCGGACATGTTTACTTTTCCACTGCTCTCTCACCCAAGGGATTCAAGGAGGCCAGTGGTGCCTGAATCGACCGCTGGGCAGATGTCTTCACATTCTAATAAAACATGCTCCATCGTTTCCCTAGCTTTACCGCAGCCTTCAAGCCCATGCTTCTTCCTTCTTATATCTCGCTTTATAGGTGCGTGTTCTAAGGCATCCCGATCTCGCTTCGAAAAGTAAGGAGCTTCCCTTTGAGTTATAATAAATTGTTTCTTTCCTGATTTCGTTTGTTCCTCTTGAGAAGTTTCTCATGGCAGGTTTCTTTTGCATTTCCGCCACCCATAAGATTATTTCAGCCTCTGACTTTCCGCTTGACGTTCATTGTTGCTGTGTTGCCCACCCTACAGGCCACATACTTGCTGGTAAGCTTCTGTTATACTTCGCGGAAGCTGCAGAGGAACCACGAAGACAGTCACGGCCGCAACGGAACTAGCCCTCTTCCTTCAGAGGCATGTATATATACAGGTGACAACACTGACAGCGTGTAAGGGCAAAGAAACTAACTGATATGCTACATATTCCCCTCCTTACAAGAACAAGGTAACTAATAATTAGTAGATTAGTATTGTTACAAAGATGTACAGTATTCACAAAAAATTACAAATATATTCAGCCATACATGGCATGTGCTCATCACTAATGTACTGTACGGAATAACTATACAGCATGGCCTAGGACAAGCAATGCAAAAAACAACAACAAATAACGCTCGCAGAGACACGTAACCGTCTGCATACAGTTCATGCAGCACTCGAGTTCTCTGGTAATGCACCCGTCGGCACCTAGCACACAAGCTACATGTGGTCCCGGTATCGACCTGGAGGCCTTCTGTTCCTCGGTGGTTGGACGCGACGTTGAAGCACACGGTCATCCGACACAGCTGGCGATGGGGCTCGTAGCGTGGGCGTAGCTGGTGTGGCTTCAGGTCGAGCTCTTGAGGCGTAATCGTTCGGTTGCCGAGATGCCGACGATGTAGACACGGGTTCGGAAACGGCATTATGCTGTAGGTTCCCTGGATAGCTTCGACGCATTCCAGGTTCGTCCATCATCAAGCCGAAACGTTGATGGACCTTGTTGACGGATTAGCTTCCTCGGGTGGCTAAACGCGAGGTCTCCCTTAACCGATATTGCAGGTTTTTTTTTAAAGATTCTAACGTAATCACCAACAGACACTGTTGTCTTCCTCGCGGCCCTACAATGGTCTGTGTACGCTTTGCTGTAGTCTTGCTTGCTCTTAACTCGTTGGCGCGGACGATGAAGCTCGGAAACAGGATCGCTGAAAAAAGCTGGTGACGGGTGACCCAGAATGTCAAGGCGCGTTCTCGGTCGCCGGCCGTGTAGGAGAACAGACGGTGCAACTCCCGTAGTGGCATGTGGCGTGCAGCGATATATTCCCAGATACTCGGTTACTGCTTGGCGACGCGGACGCTGTTCCAGCATGGCGACTTGCACAAAATTTTTGAACACCCGGTTAAACCGCTCGACAAGTCAGTTCGATTGGGGGTAGTAAACGGAAGAGTGCGCAAGGCGGATGGCGCTATCGCTGAGGAACTAAATGAACTCCATAGAGAGAGCTGGGGCCCATTGTCGCAGACCACCACGTCCGGATAGCCTTCACGGGAGAACACGTGAAGCAAAAAGTTGCTGACGGTGCGGGATGATACTTCACTGAAGAATTGAACATCTGGCCATTTCGAAAAATAGTCGATGAGCGTAATGGCATATCTGCAGTCCTATGGGGCTCTCTCTATAGGGCCGACGTTGTCAACAGCAAGCTTCTGCAATGGACGCTTTGGCAGGGGTACCGGCTGCAAGGGGGTAGCAGCAGTCTTGGTACGTTTGCCAGCCATCTGGCATATGCTGCTGTTCTCTATGGAAAGCTCCACTTGCCTGTCCATGGCTGGGCAGCAGAACCGTTCTCGTAGCCGAGCTTTTGTTCGAACTATACCACGGTGAGCTTCATGGGCAGCAGCGATTACCTGTTGTGGGAGACACAAGGGAATGACGATTCGTTCGCCGCGCATGAGCAGGTTGTCAACGACGGACAATTCTTCACGTACCAAAAATTACTGAAGTTTGCCCGAGAGCGTCTTATGTGCAGGCCAAGATGTGGCGACATAAATATTGACTTGTTCTAACATGCAGCCTTCACGAAGGGCCTGTTGAAACTGCTCTTTGGTGAGGCACGGTAACTCAACAAAGGACACAGCCTCATCAAAGGAGATATTTTCCTGCGGAGACGTAACTGGAAGGGGCATTCGCCACCTGGTTTTCAGACCGCTTCCGATACTCTACTGTATAACTGTAGCGAAGCAGCCGTTCCGACCAGCGTGCAATGCGAAGGGGGCGGCGTCCAGTGCCTTGAGAGGAGAGCAGCGAGACCAAAGCATGGTAGTCCTTGTGCAACGTGAAATGCCGTCCCCACGAGTACGTATGCCAATGCTCACAGGCCCAAACACACACCAGCGCTTCACTCTCTCCAACTCCATATTTCATCTCTGCAGGTGAAAGTGTGCGTGAAGCAAAGGCAACAGTTCGCAGCCTGTGGCCATCCACCTGCTGGAGAACAACACCCAGTCCGCAGTCAGACGCGTGAGTGGACACTACAACCGGAAGGGACGCATGTAACATGTGCAGAACTTTGCTGGAAGAGAGCAGAAACTTCACCTGGGCGGAACTGGCGTCTACAGCATCATTCCATATGAATGGCTGGTTCTACCACGTCAGCAAGCCTGGGAACGAACTTGGCATAATACTCGATCAGTCCGAGGAAAGAGCGCAGACTAGTACTATCAGTGGGCGCGGAAGTATTCATAATTGAAGCAATTTTCTGTGGCAAAGGAGAGATGCCTTGCGGTGTGATCCTGTGTCCCAAGAAGGAAAGTTCCTGTGCGCCAAATACACACTTCTCATTCAACTTGAGCCCTGCTTCCTTAATGCCCCGCAGTACAGTGGTCAGGTTGGCCAAGTGTTCCTGTTCGCTCTTACCGAAAACAATGATGTCGTCGATATAGAACAAAACATCAGAGCATCCTTGAAGGATTTTCGACATAATTTATTGAAGTGCAGCGGGGGCGGATGCCAACCCAAAGCACACGCGTTTGAAGTGGAAGGGGCCATCGTGAGTTATGAAAGCGGTCAAGTCACGCCTTTCAGGATCGAGCAAAACCTGTTAGTAGGCCGATTTGAGATCTGGCTTTGAAAAATGCGTTGCCCCAACGAGACTGTGGAGCAGTTCTTCGGTGTGAGGAAGAGGGAAGCTATCCGTCACGGCAGCTCTATTAGGCTCTCGTAAATCGACACAAACACGAATGCCTCCATCCGTCTTTTGAACAACAATCGGAGACACCCATTCTGAAGTGTTAATGAGCTATATCACGCCCAACTACTCTAGCCGACGAAGTTCCTCAAGTACCCGAGCTCGGAGTGAGAGAGCAAGGCGGCGAAGTTTTGCTACAGCGGGCGGAATCGAGAGCCGTACTTTGGCATGATGCACAAACCCATTGGCTACGGTGAGGGTGGATTCGAAAAGACATGTAAATTCATTGCGCAATTGTGCTGGAAGACGTGTAGATGAAACTGCTTCCTGTACTGGCACTTGTACGTAGGTAGCACTGTTAGCTGACGTAGTAGTCTCAAGGCCGCGGAGGGACGAGCCATCAATCAAGAAGTCAAGAGGCATAATGGCGTCGACACCCAGAAGCGATGTGCCTTCCGAGACAACGTAGAACAGAATAGACGCCTCGCGTTCCTTGTAGGCGACATTCGAAAGAAAGCATCCTCGCACTGGAATAGTCTTTTTTGAAAAATAACAGCTTCACCCGGAACGCGGACAGCAGCACCTGTCCGGCAAAATAATTATCAAAAAGATCACACGCTAGAATGGAAACTGTAGATCCCGAGTCGATAAGGAATGTTAAAGTCGCGTTACCAATTGCCACCTCGACTAGGATTCTGGCGCGGCCGGACGCGGTCACACATACAATGCTCACAGCTTCATTGTCAGTTTCATTGTGGGGCAATGTCTGTTCGCTAAGCTCACGTGCTGCAATGGCCCGTTCTTGTTGCATACCGCACTGAAGTGACCAATGAGCCCACAATGATAGCAACGTTGACCTTGGGCTGGGTAGCGGGGTGATGCGGCACGGTGCTGGTGCAAACCACAACGATAGTAGTGAGAGGATGAGCAGTATTGGCGCAGATACGAGGCAGGTTGACGGCTGTCGTGCTGCAGGCTCGCCTCGGTACGAGGTGCACGCATGGGCGCGTCATTAAGCGAAGGAGGGTCGCGGGTTACTGTGCTTCTATGGTCGTATGGCGCCAAGCGAGAAGAAGAACACAACTTTATTGGTAGAAAGGACTTCGTGGCCCCTAAAGAGGGGTAGCGCCGTGTGGTCGGGCCCCCCTATATGCGCTGCACGTTGCCGGAAGCAAATTCTCGAATGTCATCATTGGCCTGTTCGACTTGTGAAGCTGATGCCACTGCTCGGGGGAACGAGAAGGTCGAACCCTCAAGAAGAAGGCGTTCGCGAAGGTGCTGGGACGTGACCCCTTCCACGAACTGGTCACGAAGCGAGTCTTCCAGAGACACATAAGAACATGCCATGGCGAGTGCACGTAGTGCAGCAACATAATCCTGTGCAGACTCCCCTGGTTGTTGAATACGACGGCGAAACCGGTGCCGTTCTGCGACGACATTGCGTGTGACATGTTGCTTTAAAGTTTTGATAGCTTCGTCGTAAACGGAAGGAAGAGCGGCGTCCCCACTATCCTCACTACGTTTACCGCCGGCAGCTGACCCACCGCTCTGGGCCACATCCGATGTAAGCAGTAGGCTGGAAAAGACACGTTCAACGCCGAACTGTGTATCAGCAGGGCCTTGCGACGTTCAGGCTTGAATTCGGATGCTCCTGATGCCAGCAGGAAGTTCTCGAACATCCGCTGCTGTTGCGGCCAGGAAACAGGAGGGCGGCCGGGTACAGGCAGGAATGAGGGCAGCGGAGCGAGCCCGATACAGCTCATGGCGTAGAAAAGTTGCAGGCGTGGTTATGCCTATCGAAAAGATCCCATCCTCGTCACCATTGTTGTATTTCGCGAAAGCCGCAGAGGAACCACGAAAACAGTCAGGGCCGCAACGGAACTAGCCCTCTTTATTCAGAGGCATATATATATATATACAGGTGACAACACTGGCGGCGTGTAAGGGCAAACAGAAATTACAACTGATATACTACAGCTTCCTTGGTCCTTTCTTCCACTGTGAATCAATGTTATTGCTGTACAGATACCTGAACACTCTCCCAGCCCATTTATTTTCTTCCATATTCCTCAGTCGTTCTTCGTATTCAATTTTACTTCGAGCTTCCCTCACTTCAAAACTAGTCCAGCCGAAATCACCCTGCAGAACTTCATGTGTAGTCTTCCCGTGAGCGCCAAATGCGACGCGTCCCACTGACCTTTGGTTCCCATCAAGTCCTGATTGTACCCCTGATTTAAAGTAAACTACCGCATTTCCAAAAGTAAGTCCTGGAAACATTACACCTTTCCATATACCCAGGAGCAGCTCGTACCTATTGTATCCCCATAGCGCTCTGTGCTTCCATTATGGCTACATTTCTCTTCCCCTTCACTGTTATCGTTTTTTCTTACATTGCTACGCAGTGCCGCCATCTACGGCCAGTCGGCATGCTGGCTTGGGCGAGCGCTCAGTTTTGCATGGCAGGCATACATTCGGCGATAGTTCCTGGTGTTTGTTTCGCGCTCGCGCGGTCTATTTAGCATGACGCACGTCTTCTAGGCGCTAAACGGTTCTGTGAGACGTACTGAAGTGGTTGGAGTCGGTATGGCCAGACTTTGTGTTGGCATTGAGGCGGACGCAGCTCGAAGTGCGATGTGTGCGCGCATATACTTGAGCCTACAATCAGCCTCGGAGCTCAATTGTGTATTTCTGAAAGTTCCATTCCCTAATGTGACCTTATTGCAGTATTATCCTCTATTTCTAAGATGCGGTTTAGGAGCAATTAAACATACGCGACGATCGTAACAGCGTGGGTAACGTTCTGCTACGATAGGAGCTGTGCTGTTATACTTTGACAACCGTTCACACTGTTCGCTGCAGGTTACATTGCGTGACTACTTGGTCCGATGGATGAGGTTTTCACCCATGAATAAAATAGTTTTGGCTAGCAATATCAGTATACCTTACAGTCTGAATTAAGCTTGTCCAGCAAAGCGACCGTTTACGAACTGTGCGATCGTCCTGAGCAGTATTAGGTGCTGGATTACAGATATATTTGTTCTATATAAATGGTCCAAGCACACGGCATCAGCGGTCATACATCGTTATATATATATATATATATATATATATATATATATATATATATATATATATATATATATATATATATATCAGTGGTTATAACAATACACGTTGTGCGGCGTGACTATGCGAGGTCGTATTGCGGCGCTAGCCCGGTTTCTCTTGCTTTTTCGAGAAAGAGGATTATAACCGAATTTTTTCCCCGTTGTGTTCGTTCCGCTCTCTACGACGCACTGACACGTATTACGGAAATTTTGTCCTCAAAAATAGCCATTGCATTCTTTTTATGCGATCCCTCTCATATATTATGGCTGTATACAGGCCAGAAAAGGCAATGCCGAAGCACACACCTTATATATGTATCATGCTGGTTCACCAACCTCAGTGATCGCTGTGTTGAGCAGCGCCATCGGCCTCATGCACGAAGTCTAGCGTAGACATATAGTAATTTCAAGCCTACTAGACTTGAAATGCGTGAGAACGATGCCAGGGTATCACAAATATTTCATAGCGCCTGGCGCTTAGATGTTTCGTAGTTGCCTTAGGTTGGCCGTGCTCGAGCATGCGCTCTTATGTTTTATTTTCTACTCCCTACGCCAAGCGATCAGACAGTGAGCTCATTTACTACTTAATGCTGGTAATATAGAGACACCGGTTTTCTTTGTTGAATTAAAAGCGATTTAAGTAAAATAGTTCACAACATATACACACACCGCTACTGATAATGCGTCTACTGACACCGTGGTTGATTATGCGCGTCACATTTTTGCGCCCCCAAGACATATTTATGCCTACTGTAGCTACAGGTCCACCGAAAGGCTTCCCGGACGACCTTATATGAACGGGCATGGCGTAAATTTTACAGAGTACGATCTAAAACATCTAGAAATCGTTCCGCAGCATGCGACAGCAGTACTTTCCAGCAGCGCCACACCGGATCGCACAAGCCAGAGAGGAGGAAAGGCTCGCCGCGCACTCTTTCCTCCTCGCCCGATGAAAAGGTCTGTACGACAGCGGTTGCGGGGACATAGGATAAGCTTAAGTTCAAGGTACGGTGCAGTACGTTGCTGATATTTCTAAAAAATAAACTCCATGCAATTATGTCAAGCGGGCAACTTACGCATGGCGTGCAGAAGCAGAGCCGCATTAATTAAAGCGCACCGCAGGGTCCAGGAGACGTTACGCAAGCGGTCGACCGTCAAATCAACACTTCTGTCGCCGCCGTGTTAGCTTTGCGGCTACGGCATTGCTAGAGGTCGTGGATTTGATCCCAATCGCGGCAGCCGCATTTCGACGGGGGGTGAAATAGAAAACGCACGTGCATTTTTATTTTGGGACATGTTTGAGTACGTCACGCTGTCAAAATTAATCTGGAGTCCGCCACTACGGCCTGCCTCCTAATCCGAGTGTGGTTTTGGCACCTACAACCCCATAATCCAATTTAAGTTTAATACTTCGGCCACAATGCGATGTGCCATGTGAGGAAATGACAACGCTCAACCCTTTCAGAAGTTATAAAATATGGCGCACAACAACGCCTCAAGCAAACACCTCTCCCTGTGTGTTCTCTGCACTACGCAGACAATCAGCAGAAGTGCGCACGCAAGGTAACGTTTACCATCAACTCACCACTCTCGTGTTAGCCTAAACGTTGAAGAAATTAAGCTTTAGCCGTCAACATCACCGCTAATTATCGTCAATCGAAGCATCCAGCGCGGAAAGCTTTGCTTACATCGATTCCCACAGTCGTGGGATCTGCATAATTTTGCTTTCCGCCCGCATGAAAATGCGACCGCCGCGGCTTCCAACTCAGTAGCGCAACGCCGTAGCCACGGGGCTACGTTAAGACACTGTAATTGAACCACTGAATATTACGCCCCTTTGTATTAACAGATGAGTGTATATCATGAATACCTATCATAGACATCAAACGTTTAGGCATAACACCATCAGACAATGTCTAACTTGCAGAAAACTGATGTACACACTGATACCATTGCGAGTCGGATTTCCTGCCTACATAAGCTTAATAAAGGGAAAATCAGACATCCACCCATTCGTAGCTATTGTTACAAAGAAAACCCACACGCGTTCCTTGAAAGAAAAGCCTCGGAGTTGCAGAAAAATTCATCTTGGAATCCGGGACCACCGCCTTTCCGCGGCAGCCGCTCTACCATATGAGCTAACCAGGCGGCTAGCAGATGGCAGGACGAAGTCGAATTTGTGGACAATACTAAGCCTGTGCACAAGAGCCTGCGGTGTGTACAGCGAACAGGGCCTGTGTATGCGGCGTGTATACGTGTTTGGGGTTGTGTTTGTCTACGCATTCAGATGTTTCCAGTTCCGTTATATTATAATCCATACATTATGTGGAGAAATAGTAGTTCTCATACCTGCTGGCAAATGTGTGCACCTGCTGTGTGTTGTATGTATGAAGTCACTATTTCATGCATCGGTACCCCTGTCTAACATTTAGCCGCATCGCACACAAGCCATATCTACTCCGCTTACACTCTCAGAAATGTTTACGCCCTGTGAGTAGTATCTTGCTAAACAACAATAAACGTCTTCTGTCTTGTCCGCATTTCCTTTCTTTGACGCTACGAGCCCGGTACTTCCCAGTAACGAACGGCATGCGCGATATCAGCATGACATAGCATTGGCGACAGGAGAGTAGCGGGCGCTGTGTTTTCAAGAAACGCAAGCAAGGCACATGAAGATTATTGTTGCGTGGAAGATATACACCCCGAAGAGCGTAAACTTTTTTTAGTGTCTGGCACCTCTGCAAAAACAAATTCTTTTTTTGCATTCTAGTTATGGCCTCAGAGACCGGTGCACAGCGCGTGCGAATCTCAAAGCCTTGTAATGGCGCCCCTAGTAACTTCAATCCTCTGTAGGTGGTGCTAAATACTCCTTGCTTCATGGCGTTAGCGTGATCATGAATCCACGCAGTTAAGTATAGTGAAATGTGTCTATCACTACAGTTTCGCGGTGCCATAGAGTTTCTCACTACATTACCTAGAGGGAAATCTGGCGCTGCTGCGCTGTGGTATGCATGGGAATGCCGGTATATTGGGGATTCGGATTGGCATCGTTCTCGTAGAGACAGGACACCTTGAAGACGCGCTTGGCAAGTACCGTTCCGTTTGTCACAATGATTCACTTTCTACTAAAACAGCACGTGAAAAGCTGTTTTAGCTTTATTATTACGCGAAAACATGTTTGCCTTAACTATGAGAACTTGTTATTGTGTGTACGACTATATGTTACGTAAAAAGTATCAGCGGGCCGCTAAAGTTGGAGGACAGACGACAAGGTTCGCGCTCGCTTTGAAACAGTTGGTCGTCTGTTCTTGCTTTTCTTCGCTTGGTCATGCATCGTGGGTAAGTAAAGATGTAATATGCGTGAATGGAAACATTTTATGAAGATTTTACTTTGAGAACGCGTTATTTGCGTAGCCATATCCACGTTTTAGACGAAGCCTCTTACAACACCAGCCAACACGAGCCTCGCAGACACATATACCGTCATTCCCACGACGGCACCGTGCCCCCTTGAGAAACTCCCATAGACGATGGCGCCAGATTACCCTCTAGGTGTTATAGTGAGAAACTCTGTGCGCGGTGCAGTTCATGCTCGTATCAGTCCTCGTATTTTTCCTTATTGGCGAGTTGATAGCGCGGAAAAGACTACAGTGCACTGTGCGACTGCGTCGCTACGCAGTACAAGTTTACTCTAAAATACTCAGTCATACGAAGCATATCCAGCTTTTCTGGAGACGTACCAACTGGCACCCCAAGCGGCCCCAGCACGAAGCTAGCGCGTTTTCAATAGAACGAGCGGGTTTTTCGCGAATAACAAAAGCTACAGGTCGATTATTGAAAAGGGCAGGTGACAGACACGTTCTGGAAGACAATCTACACGAGCCAAATGCAGTGATCACGCTGTGGCAAGCAAGCATTTTGTTCCCAACGCGGTGAAAGATTCAGCATTGGAAGCCTATGGAAACGACGAAAACTTGTACTCGATTTTCGAGACATAAACGGTAGCTGTGATAAAACTACGGCCTCTATCGTAAAAGTCACTGCAGCGTACGTAGTCCGGAGACTCAGCTTTCGATTGATGCCTATCTTGACTCTCTACACATGGCGTAACACTAAAAGCGATTTTTGACGCACAGTCGAGCAAGGTCACGTGGTATCTATAAAAACCCGAGCGTATCACTCGCGCGAACGTTTGAAGCCGTGGCCGAGTCATTTAACCGCTAGCACCTATCGTTCCGCGTTATGCTGGCAGCGGTTCGATGCCGTGATACCATTTCTGTTAACGCCGCGTAGGACTGAGTTCGGCAGTCTTCCATCAGATGGCCTAAACACAAAACTAACGATTTGGTTTCAGTTTTGGTTTCTTCAGGAGGGCTCTTCAAATGCTGTATTTTCGATTTTTACTTCCCAAAACATTGGAATGGGTTGTTTATTTGTTAAGTCATTGCTTTTATGGTCATATTTTATTCCTCGGAGAACATAACAAGCACGCGCATGCCTTTGTGTTATGTTAAAAAAATATACTATCGTGCCTTGTAGCATGGACATACTCAGAAATTCTGGGCATTGCACCTTGACCATCCTGTGTGTAATTCACATGCGTAACTGAATGGGCAAAATTTGAAACAATTTTATTATAATAGCCGATTATCAACAAGTTTTAACTGCCTGCACCAAGAGGGTAGTCTTTTGTAACAACATATGCATTTATGGCACTTAGTCGGAAGATTGGGGGTGCGTTAAAGCAGCGTTTTGGTCGGCGATAAGCGGTTATGTCACACGACAGGAGCAAATTATTTTGTACCCCATTGGCAGAGGGCACATTGACTTGAAGAAGCGCCAAATTTAAACCATAAAGACATTTATTACAGCTGGAGTTCGAACGGTGATTGCAGAACGAGTGCCATTTAGTCTGTTTGCACGCCCATGTTTTTGTGAGGCAGCAGAGAAGGTGAGGGGAGTGTATATGCGTGTACACGAGTTGAGCGCGCGTGCATGTGTACTTGCATTTGCGTGTGCGCGCGTGTTTGCGTCTCCGTATTTGAATCTGCGCGCGCACGAGTGCGTGTATGCGTGTGCGAACATACGCGTGTTTGTGTGTGCGTGCAGTTCAGTGTGCCTTCGTGCGTGCATTTTTGCGCGTGTGTACACGCATGGACGAGTGTAAATGTGAATGCAGACAAATATGTGCCGTATCTCGTTCTCTCTCTTTCTCTCTCTCTCTGTCTCTGTGTGTCTGTGTGTGTGTACGTGTGCGTGCTTGCGTGCGTGCGTGCGTGTGTGTGTGTTTGTGTGTGTGTGTGTGTGTGTGTTTGAGAGTGCGCACTTCCCCGCTTACGCCTACGCTCCGATTTCAATGGGATAGAGAGTTTATTTAAACTCGTATTTAAATCTACGACACAAGAACGAATGACTGCATTTATAGCACTATCTCTTTCTGAAAGCGATATCAAGGGAAAGAAAGACGCCTGCACCGTCAACATCGCTCCCCAGATGTCACGATGGCACCGTCACCATCCGCGCGGCTCCGTTAGCCGCTACCGGCAGCTCAGTGTCTTCAAACCAGCGACGCGCTAAACCTGCACCATCATTGCGTCATGTGTCGCTTCTACGGCCAAGCAAGCTTTCGGCGGCACACGTTCGCTGGTATATTGATGTTAAAACTGTGAACTGCTTGCCTTCGAATAGACAGCGTTAAGAGGAAGGTTTAGCTCGGGTGCTCCTATCCTAATTCATGTAAAAGGAGTATTCGTCTTTCTGGGCAACCACTGCACCAAATCTGGTGAAGTTTGTTGCATTTGAAAGAAAGATTTAAAATCTAGTGACTGTTGTTTTTGAATTTTCAATTTAGGTCGTTGATTTTTTGTCAAAAAGTGGCGAAAAACGGAAATTTTAAGAAAACGAGACTATCAAGTTTACAACGCTGTAACTCAGCAAATAAAAATGTTGTAACAAATATGTGAATTGCATCTAATAGTGCATCTAAAGCGGACAAAATTGACATGTTTCACATGAATCTCAGGAAATTTGGTAATATGGAAGTTGTGGGGATGCGCGACCCTCGCGCCTCCCCTGATGTTTTTCCCGCATAGCGCGTCTCCTGTATTCCGGCTTCGCCGCGTGGCCTGCGTGATGCCCGCGGCGGTCGATGTGGTTGGGGCGCAGTGCGAGAGATGGCGCGAGTGTTGCGCTGCTAACGCCGCCGACAGGCGAGGTTACTTGGGCGCCGAAAGGAAGGCGCTTGCTCTCTTTGGGGTTCGGGAAGCAAGCGGGACGGACGTGCCGACCTGCGCTTGCGCGGACCCATGCTTCTGCGAGACCGTCTCGCGTGGCCGCCTGGGAACGCGCCACCGTCCGCGTGACCGTACACGCGAATGACCAGGCGTTGGGATCCAGCATGGGGCGAACATATTCGCTCGTTTTCCGGTCGCGGTGAGTCGGACTTCTAGATTTGTCGCGCGCCCATCGGCATGTGTTGTGGATAGCAACTCGGCTAGCAGGCATTGATCTATGAAAGGTGCAATAAATGCCCTTGTGATTGTGTGCACTACTGTGTTGTCGTTCCTTTGTCCCAAGAGCACGGGTGTGAGAGATCCCACAAAGTACAGCTTTTGCGGAACCCTTGTGCACAACGTAAGAAATTCACGTAACATATCAAATGATATATCAAATTTATCCGCTTTCAATGATCTAGTGAATGCCGTTTACAGAACCGCGATGTCTGTTTTTGATGCACAGTTATTAATTTGCAAAGTTCGTGCTTCTATTTTTCTTAAACTTTCGAATTTTTGAAATTTTTTAAAACAAAATTGAAGCCCTAAATCGAAATTGCGCTTGCAACAGTCACTAGAATTTCGCTTTCTCTCTAAAACGCAACAAATTTCATTAAAATCGGTCAGGGGTTATCTCCAAAACAGGTTTTTCGTTTTGCATGTGTTTGAATAGGCCGCGTTGGAGTTGGGCCCGAGCTAAAGCTTCCTCTTAATAAATATCGAAAGGGGACTGGCCACCAGGAACATGCTTACGGAGCCATATTATTGACATCACAAAAGGCTACGTGCGGTCAGGTTGACTTTACAGACTTTCTTTTTCTGCGCCAGTTACGCTTTCCGAGACCATTTAATTGGAAAATATTTCTTCGCATAGCTCTTACAGAAGCATACTTAATTAAAATGTCTTCGCTCGGCTAGATGATCTCGAGCACGGGCTCCCAACTACTAATATTCTTTAGCCATTTAAGATCAATACTTATAAATATAATTTATTTATTTATTTTATTGTACCCTCAAGACCGAAGTATTACAGAAGGGAGTGGGTAAAAAAAAACGTACACAAGTAAATAAACAAAGCAGCAAATAAACAGCAAATTTGAATAGTTAATTGGATCCGGGAGTAATGATGTCTGATAAGGCTGAACGAAACTTTGAGTTGTCTTTGATTGCGACAACTGCGCCGGGAAGGTGGTTCCATTCCTGAGAGGTCCTAGGAATAAATGATTCGTTACAGGTTCTGGTGCGGCACTGAATGATTCCAACCTTATGGCTATGGTCGATACGAGAGGAAATGTAGGTAGGAGATGATATTAGATTATCGCGTATATACGAATTGTGGAAATATAGTTTATGAAATAAAGCAAGGCGAAAGCACTTACTCCGGGCTCAGAGAGGAGCAAGCAGCAAAGAGTTTTTCATGGCAGTTACGCTTGATGTACGGCTGTAATTGCTATGAATGAAACGTGCGGCATTGTTTTGGATTAGTTCAAGTGATTAAGTAAGGGTTTCGAGGTGCGGGTCCCAGATGGATTAGGCGTACTGCATTTTGCTCCTAATAAGCGTTTTGTATAGGATTAATTTTAATGAAGTAGGAGCAGAAGAAAAATTTCGACGAAGATAACCTAGCATGCGATTAGTATTGTTAATTACGTTGTCGATGTGCAACGACCAGGAAAGTGACGAGGTTATGTGGACGCCTAGGGAGTATCATTAAGGTAATAGTTCTGTGGAGGAATATTGCTGCGAGTTACACGCATACATTTACATTTAGTTACGTTAAGTTACATTAGTCATACGTCACACCAGTTAGAGATAGCGTCTATATCGTCTTGGGAGAATTTGGGATCAGATTTGTCCGAGATTTCACGGAGGATAACGCAGTCGTCTTTGAAAAGGTAAATATTGAAACAAACGTCATTGGGTAAATCGTTAATGTAAATTAAGAAAAGAAGAGGGCCGATAACTGATCCTTAGGGCACACCAGAGTCTACAGGATTAGATGGGGACATATGATTTTTAACACAACATACTGTGACCGATTAAAGAGAAAATGTTCAAGCCATCAAAACAGGTGATGATCAAAATTAAGTTTACTAAGTTTAAATAGAAGTAATGTATGACACACTTTGTCGAAGACCTTGGCGAAATCAAAGAAAACGCAGTCTGCGAAGGAACCTTTGTCGAGAATAAGATGAAGGCTGCGAGTAAAAGAAAGAAGTTGGGTTTCACAAGACAAGTTTTTTCGGAAGCCATGTTGTGCTTTACTAAAAAATGAATTATTGTGTAGGTTCTTTGCTAAATGTGAATACAGAATATGTGCAAGAACCTTGCAAGGAAAGCTTGTGAGGGAAATGGGGCGGTAGTTGAGTGGCGAATGTTTGCTACCGGATTTATGAAGTGGGACCACCTTCCCGACCTTCCGATCTGCAGGTAGCCGATGGGTATCTAAGGATTGCTGAAAAATTTTCGAAAGCAGAACAGATGAATAAACAACAGTATTATTCAGGAATTTCGCGTTAACCAAATGAGCACCAGGAGTTTTTGACAACTTGAGACCTTTAATTACATTTTCGACTCCAAGAGGTTCAAGAATTATAAAGTCCATAGGTGGGTAATTGCAACACTCGAGAGTTGGAAGCACATGGTTACTACATACGATAAAGTTGTTACAGAACACAGAGTTAAGGATATGGGGACATACATCTTCGGGTACCGGTGGACCATTGGAATCAATCAACGTGATTGAATTATCTTTGGATTTAATACCACGCCAAAACTTTTTAGGGTCATTCGCAAGCATTGTGGGCAAAGTTTGTACTTGGAATGCCTTTTTGGCAAGTTCAATAGCTTCTGTGTAAGTACTGTTTGCCTCCTTATAAGCGTCCCATTACAATGCCAGTGAACTTTTATTCGCTATTCGATGCAGTCGTTTTTTCGATTCGAAAGCCTTTTTAACTTGGAATTGAACCAGTGTTTCTTAACATTTCAGGATATTACGCTTGATGGAATAAACTTGTCGGTGAGCTCATGTATTTTATTTTTGAAAACGATCCAGTTCTCATCAACCGTGCGATCATCAAATTGGCTTAGTAAAGGATCAAGAAATTAGCTAGTTTAGTATTAATATCTTCAAAGTTTGTCCTATCGTATTGGTAAATTATTTTTTTTTCAACAATTGGTTGTATCAAAGGAGATAATATGTTGAAAGAAAGACCCAGGTGATCGCTTAAGCCCGGTAAGCATGGAACATTGGTAACTATGTCAGAATGAGAGCATAATGTTAAGTCACGGAGGTTAGCAGCGCTTTCCGAGATCCTCGTTGGTTCTAAAACTAATTGTGTTAAGGAAAACAAAGAGCAGAGATAAAGAAAGTCGTTACTTTGCGAAGAAAATGGATAACAGTGCGGATGTTCAGTAGTCCAGCATATGTTGGGGAAGTTGAAATCCCCCAATAATATAATGGGGTTCGAAGGATGCCGCAAAGTAAAGGTGTTAAGCACATCGTGAAGCTCAGTGGTGAAAGTGGAGGGCTAGGATGGAACGCGGTAGCAGACAACAATCGTAATTTTACGGTAACCGATATGAACGCACGCGCACACAACTTCCAGGTTACAGTATAAGTGGACTTGATGACCTTGCAGGGATGTTGAAATAGCGAGTAGTACGCATCCGCCTTTGCGATTAGTGCGATCGCAACGGAAGGTACGAAATCGAGACAAGTCAAAGATTTCACAGTCTTGCACATGGGATCGTGGCCACGTTTCTGTTAATGCAATGATACCAGCATTACAGCTATCGATGAGCCATTCTAGTTCCACGCGTTTGCGAAACACATTTCTAGCGTTTGCAACAAGCACGAAGTCTTGTGGTGTTAAAGATACGCCATTTCCCTTTGCGCATTTCTATGTAGTAGGATGAGGACGCAGATTGGAAGGTGCACTTGCGTTTTCTGGAACACCACTTTTAACTAGCTTAACGCTGTGACTTGTTGAATCATAGATAAAACAGTGTTTATCAATGAAAAGCTTCTTAAAACGTAGTTTAAATGAGGGGGAATTAGCCTAATTTTAACAAATTCGAGAAGCTTTTTTAGAGCGAGCCTTGTCGCAGGCGAGAAGTCCTCAGTTACTGAAATGTTACGACCTTTAAGCTGGCTGCGCGACGAAAGTATGCTCTCATTAACATTGAAGTTTGTTAGTTTCATTATAACCGGACGACATTTCGTATTTGAAAAAGTCCCGATTCGATGCGCCTGTTCAACTGAGTTTGGTGGCAAGGCATTTCCCATCGCTGACGACAGGGCATCCACAGTTTTTTGTTCAGTTTGCAGCCATGACTCATGGGAATCGGGTATGCCGTGAAAAACCAAGTTATTGCGCCTTGATCTGTCTTCCAAGTCGTCTAAGTGCGAGGCTATGGTGTCCTGCTGCTTTTTCCACCGTTCAGCGCTCTCTTGAAGTATGGCGATGTCATTGAAAAATGTGTCTAGTGCTTTAGATTTATTTTCAAGTGATTCAAGACGGCGGAAAATATCAGTTAGCTTGCCTTCGATTGCGTTTTGGCTGGCTTTCACATCCTTCATATCTGATTTCAACTCGGACTGACCTTTAGTAAGCTCGACCGTCGACTTTTTTATGTTTTTTAGCATTAATAGCACGGTACCCATTTGATCAGACTGGGATTCGGGAAGACTACTCGAGGCAGAATCATCTTGAGCCGAACTCGGCACCCTTGAAGGCCCCGAGTTTTCCTCGACATCACCGCATTGCAACAACAACAGCGCCACGTCGAGACAATCACACATAGTAGCATAAAGACAAGTGGGAATGAGAGCAGCAAAAGTGAGCGATTATCACTCCGTTTAGCATACAGGGTCAAATTGTTACGCACCTGTGGAGCGAAGAAAAGTTGCGCATGAGGCATAGTGCAACGAGTGCTGCTCGCATGCCCACAATTAACGTAGCTTCATTAATTACGCACACAACGTCTCAACTTATCCGTATCTAGAGGTTACCAATACGTACACTCGAATGATAAAATGATCTCATCAAGACTTATATTGGTTCGTATATTTATTAGGTGCAGTTAAAACAGCCGGCATATTGATAGTGCAGTAGGCTTCCTATGAAGCAATTGTGGAAGCATGGGGAGGTTTTCTTGGCGCAAATCAAGTTCATGAGGTTAAAAGCACGTGCCCAGCCGTGCACTTCTGCCCCTGCAATGGATTCTTCTACAGTATACAGAAGCACCTCAGCGCTACGGTACATCACAGAAGGTGGGCGAGAACATTGTGTGCGCTCCCGATTACATTTCTGAGCGTTGCTGGCACCAGGCCCAATTTCCTGGTGTCATTAAGAATAAAAAGCCGGGGGACGCTTAAGCTTTGCCTTTAAGAGTGCAACGCGATAGGCTTCAAAGATCCCCGACTACTTCTCATGCTTCCCGGCAACTGCAGCTTATGTAACTGTAATGTTTGCCGGGAAAGGCTGGTGGCGAACGCTATGCACGAAGGCGTGCGTTCTGGCAGAAACGCGGTTCGTGGGCCGATGCCGGAGGTAGTACACAGCCGCGCCAAGAAAATTACATCATTTTCAGGTTTTAACGTTGTTTCGCACTTTTAACATTTCAATTTTAGAAAAAAAGAAAGAAGGAAAGAAGGAAAAATAGAAGCAGAAGGCAGGGAGGTTAACCAAAATAATGTCCGGTTGGCTACCCTACACCGGGGGAATCGGAAAGGGGAAAACAAAGTCAACAGGGCGAGAGAGGAGTGGAGGAAGGAACAAAATGCACAGTGAGTTCGCTGATGCGTGTGGTCTAATATTTGTTGCACTAATAGTCACAGACGTTCACACAAGCCCGTCGCCCTCAAGAAGCACAAAATTGCCTTCACCGTTTTATGGGACCGACGAGCGATGGGGGCGGTGTTCGAGCAGCACCTGCACGGAAAGCAGCCGATTGTCGAGTTTTTGGAGAGCGTTAGCAAGTCCTTGTCTTTCTGGGTCCTATCGTGGACAGTGGCACAGCAGGTGCTCGATATTTTCTTCGGTGCCGCAGACCTCGCATGCTGCACTGTCGGTCACTCCAATTAATGTAGAGTATGCATTTGTGAAGGTAACTCCTAACCCAAGGCGACAGAGAAGCGTAGCTTCACGTCGGGGAAGTCCGAATGGAGGTCGGAGTTGCAGTGAGGGGTTTATTCGATGCAGTAGTTAAGTTTGGCGAGTTCCACTTGGTAAGTTAGCAACTGCGTGCCAGGTGTCAAAACTGCCTTGCGGCGTCTGTCCTCGAAAGCGGAATTGGAACGCTGTGCTCTTCTTGATGTGATGTGCGAGCAGCGTTATCGGCGGAATCATTGCCACTGATTTCACAATGGGCAAGTACCCATTGAAAGACAACCTCGTGACCTTTTTGTTGGACGTGATGGGGATTTTTCACGATTTCGTATGTCAGCTGTTCATGACAACTGCGTCGGAGCACTGACTAAATGCACTGTAATGCCGGTTTTGAGCCGGAGAACACAGCCCATTTTCTCAGTTTAAGAAGATTTAACATAAAATCTATGCGCTGTCGATCTAGCAAGGCATGGCATAGATATACGCCGAAATATGTACGAAAATTTTTTCCTCACTGACAACGCCACCGACGCCGAAACGAGATTTTCTGAGACATGGGGCCCTTAACGCTTTCGCGATAAAACAGCTGCCTGGGGAAAGCATTGTATTTGGTACCGTTAGTCAGAAAGAAAGACAAGACACTACGCTTCTATGTAGATTACAGAAAGTTTACCCGTGTCACCAATATATTCTTCAGTACTTTGCAACAGATCGAGCAGCGCGGACTCATATGATGGACACGCGCGGACAGCGTCGACCAAAGTACTAATGTATTAGGATTGGTGTTTGCGGCATATATTTAGGCTGTCTAATGTTAGGACCTAAAAAAGTAAATACCGTAATTTTGTGACAGTTATTGCTGACATATGTAAAGTCACGTGAAATATGAAGCTCGGACACAGTGCCCATGATGGAACTGGCCCCTGGACTACAGGGCAACATTGACACGCGAAATACTGGTTTAATAACTACCAGTAATCTGAAAGTGTTTAGCTCTGGAACTCTTGGTATGTCTGCGCCTATGTGCAATCTTGGGAGCCCCTCTTACCACGCGCCTAATATTTGAAGCAACAGTACATTATGATTACCCGCCGTGGTTTCTCAGTGGCTATGGTGTTGGGGTGCTGAGCAGGAGGTCGCGGGATCGAATCCCGGCCACGGCGGCTGCATTTCGATGGGGGCGAAATGCGCAAAAATCCGTGTACTTAGATTTAGGTGCACGTTAAAGAACCCCAGGTGGTCAAATTTCTGGAGTCCTCCCCTACGGTGTGCCTCATAATCAGAAAGTGGTTTTGGCACGTAAAGCCCCATAATTTAATAAAGTACATTATTAATATTTTTTTTACGATTGAGCTTCCTTTAGCGTCTCCTCCTCCCCCCCCCCCCCCCCCCCGCCACTGTTCCAAGGTTATCGCTTAGCTCAAGCCGTGCCTGCATGTATTTCAAGCATCCAGAATGTCGTGACGGGGTCAATAGCGATAGAGAGTTATCTAATCAGCTTGCGCACGTGAAGCGAATACTGGCGTATACATTTTCGATCATATTTCCGCGCCCGCCATTGCGCTGCAGTGTACGACCATCCCAATATGATGAACAGATGCCTTGATTCGTAGATCAGATTCAAATGAAGCGCTATTTTGCCCGAAGCCATCGTTGAGCTTTGATTGTTATTTTGGTTTTCAGCGCTAGCTCACCTTATAATGAGTTATGTTCGTGACTCACTCTGTTGGAGCTGCCTTATTCTTCGCATCAATACAACTTGCAAGAATAGGCCTTTCTGCGAATGTTTTCTCTGTGAACCTTCTTTTCCCCTTGCCACCGTTATTCAAGTTGTGGCCAAGTGCAAAATAATGTGATAATGTGTGTTTCAGTTTTTAGCACAATGTTATTTTTTTCTGCCATGTTTTTTTCAATTTGTTCAGCAGTAATGAACATGTCACGCATTTCATATACTTTCGTGCAGATTTATAGGTAAGCTTTCTTTTGGTATGGCTCTCAATCAAACAATGTTAGCATTTAATCTATCTTTCAGGTATTTTTCGTGTCATTGTTTTTGCCATTACCAGTGAGTTTTCCCTTTTTATAGTTGTCATGACTATGTCATACACGTCGTCCAATTTTGTGCAATATCTTAGTGCACATATCAGGAGCTCGTCTACATTTAGGTCTTGAGGACGTTATATAAAAATCTTGTTTTTTTATGTGTGTACATGAAACGGCCTTCGCGTTTTCTAGCGCTTTCTTTTGTTATTTCACCATCTGTGAACTTTTGTCTTCAGTACTCTTGTATATGTCATGCACCTTTCACTTTTGCTCATTTTTTGAGCGTGTATCACACCACATTGTAAGAAAAATCTGTTTTCGGAAACGAAGTCAATAAAGCGAGACTAAACATCTGCTGTGTTGGATGTGTAATTTTTTTTTATGTCCCGGCACATGCTGGTACAATATAAGTATGGGCAAGACTGCGTGCGTGCCAACGCATAGCCCAGGGCGCACCACACGCCAGCTCGCAAGCAATGCCAATCCGCGACGAAGCGCGCACATTGCTTGCGAGCTGGCGCGCCGTAACAAGCGCGCTATAAAAAAAAAGAAAACGCCGCTTACGGGTAAAAAACAAAAACAAAAAAGAGAGCGGCGGGTGCGGCATGGGGGAAAGGGGGAAAGGGAGTAAAGCGGGTCCCGTGCTGTGCGATAACATTTTTAGGCGGCGAAACGTGGTCGCCCGATAAAGATAAGTACACGTGTCATTACCCCCCTCTTAAAAAGCATCGACCCGATGGTTGCAAACAAACGAAAGTAATAAATAAAAGCACTCGTAGCAAAAAAAAAAAATAAGGAAGTTCATCAGCGTCGGTAAAAGGGTTTAAGGCGCAGCACGTGGACCACTTCAGATCGTGCGCGGCGCCGCTGTGAATGCGAAATGCCGTCTGGCACGACCTCATAGTCCAGTGCGCCAATACGTCGGATGACCTTGTAGGGTCCGAAATAGCGTCGCAATAGTTTCTCACTCAGTCCTCGTCGGCGTATCGGGGTCCATACCCAAACACGGTCGCCGGGCTGGTACTCGACGAAGCGTCGTCGGAGGTTGTAGTGTCGGCTGTCGGTACGCTGTTGGTTCTTGATCCGTAGGCGGGCGAGCTGTCGGGCTTCTTCGGCGCGCTGGAGATAGGTAGCGACGTCAAGACTTTCCTCGTCAGTGACGTGCGGCAGCATGGCGTCGAGCGTCGTCGTCGGGTTCCTGCCGTAAACCAGCTTGAACGGCGTGATCTGTGTTGTTTCTTGCACCGCCGTGTTGTAAGCAAACGTTACGTACGGCAGGACCGCGTCCCACGTTTTGTGCTCGACGTCGACGTACATTGCTAGCATATCGGCGACGGTCTTGTTCAGGCGCTCCGTGAGACCATTCGTCTGCGGGTGATAGGCAGTTGTCCTCCTGTGGCTTGTATGGCTGTACTACAGAATGGCTTGGGTGAGCTCTGCTGTAAACGCTGTTCCTCTGTAGGGGATGAGGACTTCTGGGGCACCATGTCGCAGCAGAATGTTCTCGACGAAAAATTTCGCCAATTTGGCTGCGCTGCCTTTCGGTAGAGCTTTAGTTTCAGGAAAGCGGGTGAGATAGTCTGTCGCCACGACGATCCACTTATTTCCGGATGTTGACGCCGGAAACGGTCCCAACAAATCCATCCCGATCTGCTGAAATGGTCGGCAAGGAGGTTTGATCGGCTGTAGTAACCCTGCTGGCCTTGTCGCTAGTGTCTTGCATCGCTGACAGTCTCGGCATGTCTTGACGTAACGAGCGATGTCGGCGGTCAGACGCGGCTAGTAATACCTTTCCTGTACCCTCGACAGCGTTCGGGAGAATCCGAGGTGCCCAGCGGTTGGATCGTCATGTAGGACGTACAGTATTTCTAGACGCAGCGCTGACGAAACAACAAGAAGGTAGCTGGCGCGGATTGGTGAGTTCTTCTTTACGAGCAGGTTATTTTTTAATGTGAACGAAGACAATCCGCGCTTAAATGCCCCTGGTACTACGTCGGTGTTCCCTTCCAAATACTCGACGAGACCTTTTAGCTCCGGGTCTGCTCGTTGCTGTTTCGTGAAGTCTTCTGTGCTTATTATTCCGAGGAAGGCGTCGTCATCCTCGTCGTCTTCCGGTGGGGGATCGATGGGGGCGCGTGATAGGCAGTCGGCGTCTGAGAGTTTTCGTCCGGACTTGTAGATTACCGTGACGTCATATTCTTGTAGTCTGAGGCTCCACCTCGCCAGCCATCCTGAAGGGTCCTTTAAGTTAGCTAGCCAACACAACGCGCCATGGTCGCTGACGACTTTGAATGGCCTGCCATATAGGTAACGGCGGAATTTTGCTGTAGCCCAAATGATGGCGAGGCATTCCGTTTCAGTCGCAGAATAATTGCCTTCCGCTTTTGACAGCGACCGGCTAGCATAAGATATCACCCGTTAATGTCCGTCTTTCTTCTCCACTAGGACGGCACCGAGGCGTAGGCTACTGGCGTCAGTGTGGATTTCGGCATCGGCGTCTTCGTCGAAATCTGCCAGTATCGGCGGTGACTGCATGCGTCGTTTTAGTTCTTGAAATGCGTCGGCCTGCGGCGTTTTCCATTTGAACTCGACATCAGATTTGATTAGATGCGTTAGCGGCTCAGCGATGCGTGAAAAGTCCTTGACAAAGCGCCTGTAGTAGGCACACATGCCAAGGAACCTACGCACTGCCTTCTTGTCGATGGGCTGCGGGAACTTCGCGATGGCAGCTGTTTTCTGCGGGTCGGGGCGTACTCCAGATTTGCTGATGGCGTGGCCCAGGAACAGGAGCTCGTCGTAAGCGAAGCGGCACTTTTCTGGCTTCAGAGTGAGCCCTGATGATTTGATGGCCTCTAGTACTGTTGCAAGCCGCCTAAGGTGATCGAAATTTCCGGCGAAGACGACGACGTCATCCAAGTATACGAGACAGGTCTGCCACTTCAATCCTGCTAAAACCGTGTCCAGGACGCATTGGAACTTTGCAGGCGCCGAGCACAATCCGAATGGCATAACCTTGAACTCTTAGAGGCTTTCTGGGGTGATGAAGGCGGTCTTTTCGCGATCTCTTTCGTCGACTTCTATTTGCCAGTAGCCAGACTTGAGGTCCATCGACGAGAAGTATTTAGCGTTGCAGAGCCGATCCAATGCGTCGTCTATTCGTGGGAGGGGGTATACGTCCTTCTTCGTGATCTTGTTCAGACGACGATAATCGACGCTGAAACGTAGGGTTCCGTCCTTTTTCTTCACCAGGACCACCGGAGATGCCCACGGGCTTTTCGGCTGCTGGATGATGTCGTAGCGGAGCATTTCGTCGACTTGTTGCCTAATAGCTTCACGTTCTCGCGTCGAAACTCGGTAAGGGCTCTTGCGGAGTGGTCGAGCGCACTCTTCGGTTATTATGCGATGCTTTGCAACTGGTGTTTGTCGAATCTTCGATGAAGTCGAAAAGCAGTCCTTGTATCGTCGGAGAAGACTTCTGAGCTTTTGCTGCTTGCTCATGGGGAGACTTGGATTTACGTCGAAGTCTGGTTCGGGGACTACGGTCGGCGGGGCAGATGCGACAGAATCCGAGAGGACAAAGGCATTGCTCGTTTCCACAATTTCCTCGATGTACGCGATTGTCGTGCCCTTGCTGATGGGCTTGAACTCATTGCTGAAGTTGGTTATCATTACTTCCGTTTTCCCTCCGTGGAGTTGAGCGATCCCTCTTGCGACGCAAATTTCACGGTCTAGCAGTAGGCGTTGGTCACCCTCGATAACGCCTTCTACGTCGGCAGGTGTTTTGGTGCCGACGGAAATGACAATGCTGGAGCTAGGCGGGACACTGAATTGACTTTCGAGCACGCTTAAGGCATACTGACTACGAGAGCTCTCCAGCGGTATCGCTAAATCTTCAGACAGGGTTATCGACTTCGACTTCAGGTCGATGACTGCGCAGTGTTGGTTTGGGAAGTCCATGCCGAGAATGACGTCGCGTGAACATTGTCGGAGGATAACGAAGGTGGCAGGGTAAGTCCGGTCATGAACGGTAATTCTTGCCGTGCAGATTCCAGTCGGCGTAATCAGGTGTCCTCCAGCGGTCCGAATTTGAGGGCCTTCCCATGCAGTCGTAACCTTCTTCAACTGGGCGGCGATGCGTCCACTCATGACGGAGTAATCGGCCCCTGTGTCGACTAAGGCGGTGACTGCGTGGCCGTCGAGAAGCACGTCGAGGTCGGTTGTTCTTTGCCTTGCGTTACAGTTAGGTCTTGGCGTCGGATCACGGCTGTGTCGCGTTGACCTGTGGCTGGTATGGGACGTCGTCAGGTCGACTTTCGTCGTCGTATTCTTTGCTTTCACACTTCGTCGGGACGGCGGCGCGTCGTTATGTCGTCCAGGTAGTTCCTTCGGCGTCTTCGTCGGCGGCGGAGGATCTTCGTCAGTTCGACGAACAGCAACCGCACCTCCATCGGTTGCTGCTTTTAGTTTTCTGGATATGGGCTTGCTGACCGGCCCCGGGCTGGGCCAGTGTATGGACGGCGCTGCGGCGACAGGTAGCGGCCTGGTGACGGCGAACGGGACGGTCGTCGAGAGTTGCACTGAGTGGCGGCTAGGTAATCGGCGATGTCACGTGGGCGCTCCCCAAGCTGTGGACGTGGCGCGTTGACGGCGAAACCTCGCAGTCCCATCTCCCGGTATGGGCATCGGCGGTACACATGGCCGGCTTCTCCGCAGTGATAGCAGAGCGGGTGGTGGTCGGGGGCTCGCCAAATGTCCGTCTTCCTCGCGTAGGTGCGCTGGGCGACGGGTGGGCATGCTGGCGGTGGCGGCGGCGGACGACGGAATTGCGGCGTTACAGTACCCTGGCGCGGTCGCGGAGGGGGGCCTTGACGGCGTGCGACGGCGGCGTAGGTCATCGCTTCTGGCTGAGGCTGCGTTAATTGAGGTTGCACCTAAGGAACCCCAAGCGATTGCTGAACCTCATCTTTCACGATGTCGGCGATCGAGGCAACTTGAGGCTGCGACGAAGGCAGGACCTTGCGTAGTTCCTCACGCACAATGGCCCTGATGGTCTCTTGAAGGTCGTCCGAACCCAGTCCTTGGATGGCGTACAGCGGCGTTAGCCCCTGGCGGTTATATTGCCGGGTGCGCATCTCCAGAGTTTTCTCGATCATCGATGCGTCCGCAGAAAACTCAGCCACAGTCTTCGGTGGGTTACGAATAAGTCCGGGGAAAAGTTCTTGCTTGACGCCCCGCATCAGGAAGCGGACTTTTTTCTCCTCTGACATTTCCGGGTCGGCGCGCCGGAAAGACGGGCCATCTGCTCGGTGAATATCGCGATCGTCTCATTTGGCAGCTGCGCTCTGGTTTCTAGAAGAGCTTGGGTTCGCTCTTTTCGCACCACGCTTGTGAATGTTTGCAAGAAGCCGCTTCGGAACACGTCCCACGTCGTTAAGGTGGCTTCACGATTCTCGAACCACGTCCTGGCAGCGTCTTCCAATGCAAAGAAGACATGTCGCAGTTTGTCGTCACTGGTCCAGCTGTTAAATGCAGCGACCCTCTCATACGTCTCGAGCCAGGTTTCCGGGTCCTCGAATGTTGATCCGCGGAACGTCGGAGGTTCCCTGGGCTGCTGCAGCACGATGGGGGACGCTGGGGCTGCCATTGAGGTTTTCGCTACAATCTTCTTCGTCTTCTCAGGTAGAAGTCCGTGCTCCGGGGGCAGCTGTTGAAGACGCCGGCTTGCTCGATGCTCCGGGACTACGTTGGTGTTCTCTTTGCGGTCAGGGCTTGGATCACGGCTTGTCAGGGGCGTCCGGTACATGAACAAAAAGGACCTCCACCAGATGTCACGTGGTGGTGACGTTAAGAACACAGTAGCAAATACTGTGAAAGACAAAACTAACTTTTATTGGGCGAACCTGTGCCCACAAAAACAGGCTGCGCTTATAGCACGACGATAGCGGCGAACACAGTCGGCGATTGTCGAAAATCTGATCAACGGGTCAAGCGCGTCGGCTTTTATACATCAATCGTCGAATGTTCCAGACTAATCGTTGGGACAAGCGTGCCTTCCACAAAGTTCTACACCATTCCCGTCAGGCGATGAAATCAGATAACATAAGGTTCGGCGACAACAGACAGCGAATAGAAGTATCCATAACTTTCCAGAAACTTCGGATACATGCAGGCGCGTCCCGCGCTGTGCGATAACATTTGTTAGGCGGCGAAACGTGGTCACCCGATAAAGGTAGGTACACGTGTCAATACTGTCTCGTTACCCACCGAAAATTGCATTCCTAGAAAACTGTATATGCAGCGCCCAGCCATATGCAACATAGCAGCATTGTTTTGCGATGGCAGATTGCAGGTGAGAGAGAGGATTATTATGGAGCTGAGACGCTATCTTCTGCAGCAATTAAGGATTAAATGAATGAGTGAATGAATTCATTAAAGAAAGGAGAGCCGAACATCGGTGGAAGCACGTTCCCGTACATTGGAAAAGGGCGAGGTACAAAAAGAGAAAAAAAGAAAGTCCAGGTGGCAGGCGAAGTCGCAGTTAAGGGTCAAGAGAACATAAGCGGGAATTTCTGAAACCAGTTTAATTTCAGTGTAGATGTGTGATGTAGCGAGCAAATGATTGAAGTCCAGCATGCGTCCTTTGTGGTAGTATAAGCACCCGCCGTTCTTGGTAATAATAAATACGAATCTTGGAAATTACTTATTCATCGGCCATACCTCGCAGCGTATTTTGTTCAGCATGACGTCAGCGTTTTATTCAGCGTTTATCTCTGAGAAAATAAGTTCAAGCTATGTTTATTTGAATTACAATGGCGGGCGTAATCAAGCAAAAAGTGGAAGCATTAGAGGGTGCCTGAGTACTCTGTGTAGATTACGCACGACGTTGATAGCAAGAATACAACATTATAAGAGAATATAATTCGAAAACAAGTTCACTTATTATTGCAATGCAGTATAAAGGAACTGCCTCTACAGAATACCTGTGGATGACGCAAATAATGAACATACTGAAAAAAAAAGTCTTGTAGATCTGTAGTAAACTGGATAGACCATTCGCGTCTTTCATCGCGCCACATGTGCACAGTGCTCTCTGGAGCTCTCTGGGCATCGTTGTATTTGCCTCTTTATAGCTGTAATTATCTGGGACCCCCACCTCCCCCCCCCCCCCCCGCAAAAGCATTGCAGAAACTGCAGCGCTAACCGCTCTACTAACGAGCAAGTCCTGAGGAGAGGTAAATAGAATGGTAGGGAGGGAGCAAGGAGATGAGGCAGAGAACGGGTAAAATCGGCGACAATCGCGAAACGAATAGCCGCGTTTACATGAATGTGACAGTGCCGCATCGCATCGCATTTCTAGCGCATCGCATTCATGTAGACAGCGGTAATGCGCTAGGAAGGCGCATCGCATTAATGCGCCAGGTGAGGGTAGATTTACGGGCGCGAGTCGACTCTCGCGGAGCATGTAAACGCAGGATCGTCGCATGAGGAATTATGGGCCTTCCCATAATTAGCCGCAGGACTGCCGCGCTAGTGAAGCTGCGAGACAGCAACGTTAGTCCATGCGGACAAAAGTAGCATAAGGTAGAGACGGAACGCTGCATTCCCAATTTTGCACAGGCGTCAGGTTCTCGGTAGTCGGTACAGCCGGCACTCAGCCACCGACGTGCACTTGGCCCACTACCGGAAGCCAGTTACACCGGAAGTCGGATGCGCTTCCCTTATACGACATGTGGCGCTACGTTCTCGCGAGAGTTAATGCGCTCCATGTAAACGGCGTCACATCGCCTTTCCTAAATGCGCATGGAAATGCGATGCGCCACTGTCGCATTCATGTAAATGGGGCTAATAACAGCCTTGCCACTCTTCGCTCGCCGTTCCCATACAGGAGGGAGGGTTGTGACAAAGAAAAGGTTACGTTAAAGGGCCCCTGAAACGGTTCGGACAAATTTTGTAGACGCGTAGCGTACGGCTTAAGTAGAACATTCGCAGCACAATTTGAGTGAAGCGTTACGTATTAATGGAGCTACAAGCTATTACAAGTTACCCTCCTCCCTAGTCATGCTTTTCCTCCTCAACTCGTTCGCCGAGCGATCGGGGCTAAGCTCAGCCTTCACTGGTTCTGCGTCACGATGCGATGTCCCATCGTCCACTTCCGGTGGTTTTGGAGCCCGCCTCCGCCCGCGCGACACCTCTACGCTAGCCGCTTGGCCGTCGATGCTCAAGCGAAAGCTATCGAAACAGCGTGCGTTGCAAGCATTCTGTCGCAGTGCCGAACGTGTCTGGTATTCCGGTAACCACACACTAGCTGAGCGTTTCGACGGAACGGTGGAGGCATAAACTCAAGCTGATGAAGGAACTTTAGCGTAGACGTACGTGAGCTACCTGATCGGTCTCCACGGTCCAGCCACCCGTGGCGCAGAGCTTAGCCAGCCAAAGAAAGAGCTAATATTGCTCTAACCACGTGTAAAACATTTTGAACATTTACAAAAACAACGTGTTAACGATTACACGCCAGCGAAAAATTTACACCAGCAGCAAAGAATAATACATTTTGTTAGTGCAACTCTGTCAGGTTGAGCTCTATGCCACCAGGTGGCTGCACCGTGCAGATCATTCACATTTGCGCTTCTGCTCATGCCATGAAACGACACGCAAGGGGACACGGCCAGGCCCGGTCCCCTTGCACTTCATTATCATCATCATCATCAGCCTGGTTACGCCCACTGCAGGGCAAAGGCCTCTCCCATACTTCTCCAACAACCCCGGTCATGTACTAATTGTGGCCATGCCGTCCCTGCAAACTTCTTAATCTCATCCGCCCACCTAACTTTCTGCCGCCCCCTGCTACGCTTCCCTTCCCTTGGGATCCAGTCCGTAACCCTTAATGACCATCGGTTATCTTCCCTCCTCATTACATGTCCTGCCCATGCCCATTTCTTTTTCTTGATTTCAACTAAGATGTCATTAACTCGCGTTTGTTCCCTCACCCAATCAGCTCTTTTCTTATCCCTTAACGTTACACCTATCATTCTTCTTTCCATAGCTCGTTGTGTCGTCCTCAATTTGAGCAGAACCCTTTTCGTAAGCCTCCAGGTTTCTGCCCCGTAGGTGAGTACTGGTAAGACACAGCTATTATATACTTTTCTCTTGAGGGATAACGGCAACCTGCTGTTCATGATTTGGGAATGCCTGCCAAACGCACTCCAGCCCATTCTTATTCTTCTGATTATTTCCGTCTCATGATCCGGATCCGCCGTCACTACCTGCCCTAAGTAGATGTATTCCCTTACGACTTCCAGTGCCTCGCTGCCTATTGTAAATTGCTGTTCTCTCCCGAGACTGTTAAGCAGTACTTTAGTTTTCTGCATATTAATTTTTAGACCCACTCTTCTGCTTTGCCTCTCCAGGTCAGTGAGCATGCATTGCAATTGGTCCCCTGAGTTACTAAGCAAGGCAATATCATCAGCGAATCGCAAGTTACTAAGGTATTCTCCATTAACTTTTATCCCCAATTCTTCCCAATCCAGGTCTCTGAATACCTCCTGTAAACACGCTGTGAATAGCATTGGAGATATCGTATCTCCCTGCCTGACGCCTTTCTTTATTGGGATTTTGTTGCTTGCTTTATGGAGGACTACGGTGGCTGTGGAGCAGCTATAGATATCTTCCAGTATTTTTACATATGGCTCATCTACACCCTGATTCCGTAATGCCTCCATGACTGCTGAGGTTTCGACTGAATCAAACGCTTTCTCGTAATCAATGAAAGCTATATATAACGGTTGCTTATATTCTGCACATTTCTCTATCACTTGATTGATAGTGTGAATATTGTGCATATTGTGCAATATTGTGTGATAGTGTGATAGTGTGATAGCCCCTTGCACTTGCGTTTACCCTAATACCGGACTCGCGAAACGCTATTGCGTTAGTAAACTTCCGGTGTAAAGTGGACGGCCGTAATCGCGCAAATCCTGGCGCCGATCGGATAGGGCTATCCGGTGAGTTCGCTCGTGTACTGGCTTGCAGAGAGACAGGGTGTCGCAGCTTGACATATTGCCAGTCACTACGTTTGCAGTCCTCAAAGCAACGAATCATAGCGCTCGCGAAAAGACAGACCGACACTGCGGCGGAGCTCTCGTCAAAGACAGAGCACGTTGTAACACAAGCAGACGACACTTGCTGTGTGCCAGAAGTGCTTAAGTGTACTGACAACTTGCCCTTGTGCATGCCCTTTATGTTACTTTCATTGTATAAAAACAAATTAACTAAGATTCCAACTATTACGAAGATCATTTGTTTACCATAAGGCTGGAAAAATTATCGATCACGCGCCCTGGTCAGCCAATCGGATAGTTCGCCCCGCTGACGTCATATGGGTAGGGGCGGCTTAAAATTCCGCCGCGCAGTGTGCTGCGATCGGCAGCGATGTGCATTTTTAAAACCTTATAATAAATTACACGCTTTACGCGCAACACTTAGATGCGTCAATTAATAATCAGAAGGACCTACTCTGACTCAGTACGTTTGTGGAAAATCGTCAAACTCGTTTCAGGGTTTCCCATACAGGAAGGATGGTCATGACAGGGAAAAGGTTACGTTAAGGAAACGGAGATACGGAAACGCTACTACTATAGGCACGACAACAGTTGCGGGCCAAATGGAAGGTACGGTACTGTACGTTTCTGCTTTTTCTCAAAAACAAACTCCATGCAAATTCGTCAAGCGGACTATTGACGCTGAATGGGCAGATGAAAAGCCACGTTAAATCACCGTAGGGTCTATGCAACACTAAGGAAGCGGTCGCACGTCAAATCAACGCTTCTGTGCCCACCGCGGTAGCTGTGCGGCTATGGCATCGCTCGACATCGTGGTTTGGATCCCTACCGCAGGAGCTGGATTTCGATGGGAGCGAAATACAAAAAAACAGTCGTGCACTTAGATTTAAGTGCACGTTAAAGAATACCAGGGTTTAAAATTAATCGGGAGTCCGCCACTACGGCGGGCCTCATAATCTTATTATGGTCTTAGCACGTAAAACCTCATAGTTCTGCCAACACGTCTGCCGCAATACGATGTGCTATGAGAAGCAATGATAATGCTCAACCCTTTCATAAGTTATAAACACTGGCGCACAACAACGCCTCAGGCAAACACGTCTCGCTGTATGTTGTGTACTACGCAGACAAAAAGCAATGGTGCACGCAAGGTAACATTTGCCATCAACTCGCTACTTTCGTATTGCACTAAACGCTGAAGAAATTATACATTCGCAGTCAGTGTTACCGCTAATTCTCGTCAATAAAAGCAAACAACACAAAAGCTTACCCCTCATCGATTCCCACAGTGCGTGGGATCCGCATAATTTTTTAGGCTGTGAATTTATGTGCTTAAGATTGGCGCTCATTGATACAATATATTCACGCGCAGTGAGAAAAAGCGACTGTCGCGTCCACGGTAGAACGGCTTCAATCCCATGGCCATTACATCATTGCCAACTTCCGTGGGATCGTAATCGATCAAATGGGATATAAGTGACAGGGAAATCAGGAAGTTGATCAATGGCAAGAAGACAGAACCTTGCACAAGACCTCAGGAAAATAAGATCACTTTTTAAGCAGCATGGTAAGGGGCCGTGCTATGGTTTCAACGTCTATTACAAATCCCCCAAAATATGAGCAGAGGTCGAAGAAACTGCAGGCCTTTTGGGAAAGGTGAGCCCGCTGGAAATATCGGGACAGTACTAGCCTAAATATTAAAGATGACTTAAAGATAAAATAAAAACATACAGTTGGTAGCCGAAATTCTGGACAAATGAATTGGCTGTTGAAGGAGTTCAGCCGAAGCCCGATGGTGCGAAATAAGGCGAGAATGTCGGCAAGGGTTATAGAAAGGTCAAGTAGGTCCTGTGGCCGACGCCAGCGCCCGGCAACTGTCAGGCGACTGCACATATAAGCGAGATGCCTGGTCGTCAGTCGTATAACATTTTGGGCGCGGACTAGATCACATTAAATACACTCTGCGGTCATTCTTCGACGGCTCGTACCGGTTCTCGCGCCATGACGATGCAAACAAATTGTCTCACGTGCCGATTGTTACCTTCCTCGAACGGCCAACATTCTTTACCCACCGTAGTTGCTTAGTGGGTGTAGTGTTGGGCTGCTGAGCACGAGGTCGCGAGATCAAATCCTAGCCGCGGCGGCCGTATTTTGATGGGGCTGAAATGCGAAAACACCCGTGTACTTACATTTAGGTTAAATAACCCCAGCTGGTCCCAATTATAACGGAATCCCGCAATACCGCGTGCTTCATAATTAGATAGTGGTTTTGGCACGTAAAACCCCATAATTTATTAATTACCATTCCTTAAGGATGCCTTTGAGAGTCGCACAACTCTTTAATACAGGTGTCAGGAGTGGCGCGCGAGATCTTGAGTATGTGGGTAGCCATTCTGGCGTCCGGCATCTGCTAGTCTACAGTGCGGCTATATTACATAGGCGGAAAGGAAACATGGTAGACAAAATGGACAACAGACAAATCCCGCATATATTAGTGCACAATAATCTTAAATAGTGGTCTTCTTTCAAGCACGTGGGTAACCGTGACAGGACAGTACTTTCACAATTGGAAGTACTGTATATGTCATGCCCAATGGTGCACCTGGCCCGGTGGCCAGTAAATGGGACGTAATATTGTGAGCAGCTTCGGCCATAGCATGTTAACAGACGACCACACAGAGACAGTTTGTACAATTCTTTCGTCGCGCCTTTTGCCTCATGGTGCACAACCAACTTATTTATGTATCCATCTACATGGTTATGCACATATCGATTTGGAGATGCTGCGGTAGCCCATGAGTGCGGATAGCAAAGTCGCTAGGGAAATAATTGGGGGCACCCTAACGAAATCGACAAGTCAAAATCAAAAGCCGTCCACGACGGCGTCTCTCATAGACACTGTGCGATGTTCGGAAGATAATGTGCCGACTGAAGAAAGGCTGCTGTGGAGTGCTTCCGGCGATTACCCTAGCTTGTTTACTCCTTAGTATTAAAAAAGAAAAAGAAAGAAAAGAAAAAAAAGAACCGTATCAAAACGCCAGAATCAATCGGTCACTCGTCGCGACTAAACGCTCTTAGGAGGATAAGTCATTTCCAGGCGACGAGCGGCTACGCTTTATCAAGAGCACTGATAACGCCGGCAGGACAAGCATTGTGGCGAAGTTCAATGAGCAGGGATAGCTTTTAATTGTTTTATTTTTGTTTTGTTGATGCCATCACGCGTCAACGAGGGAAGTTTGAAAAGTTGAAGTCCTTTACGCCAGTGGTGGCACTCACGCGAACTAAACCCTTGTGTCTAGAAAAGCTGAATACGGGTGAGCTGTACCTCTCTGCTCCAAGCGCGTTGTTTATGTAGGTTTACCGCCTGTTATCGTCAGCGCCGAATGCCCTGTGAACACGTACGTGACGGACGCCACTACAGATGCCTACACCTTGTGATTCTTAGAGAAATAAAAACAGCGAGCCTTGCGGTCATTGAGTGGCAATTATTTTGCTGTACCCTGGTCTCCGTAAAAAAAAAAATGACATGCTTTCTTGCTGACCGTGCGAAACGTGCGAATTACGTTTCACGAGGTCGTCACCCGGACAAGTTTGTCTTGCTTGCACTTAGTGCATTGCATTGTCATATAACTCATAGTAAGCTGAGCGAGACTACCTGTTTTTCTTACGAGCACGTGAAATGGGCTTGCACGTGAAATGCGCTTACGAAGCGCATATCTTCTATCAGCTGAGAATAGGTGCAGTTGGTAAGCCTATAATCGCATTACTGGCTTCTTTGCCTGATGTCAGCTATCTTGGTTTTGAAGGAGGAGCAACTGTTCCTCTTATGCATAAGGAAGGAAAGTTGCCTCGTTAAAAGACGAACGTTGGGGACATCGCCGTTTCCCCTTTCAAGGAGCAAGGGTCATTCCTTTTTTTCTTGGAGTATAGTCTATACTCCTCAACAAAACATGGACTTCAATCAACAGCGCAGTCGCAAGTTGCATTCCTCGGTGTCCCATTTTTTCCCGCAGCGCAAGAGATGGATTTCTGAAACTGGGGCTCGCGATGCTAAGCTGCAGCGTTTTGCAGAATGGTTGCTGAGAACGCAAGAACGCTAGCAAACTTGGAGCAGCGTCTTCGTAAAAGTGCGCAGGATGTAGATGTTCGTCACACTTGGCAAGCCGTGAGATCATAAATAAACGGGATTTGTATGCGCTTTCTTTCGCTAGTGGAAATTCGTGAAGTGCATCGCCTTCAGCGAGAAGAGCGCGCATGCTGCGATGACATCTTCTGCGGCCCCGATACATTTAGTGCTGCGTGGAAAGGGCGCGTAATCAAGAGGACTCGTGTGCAGAGGTGAAGGCGACTGTCGCCGACGCCTGGCGACGGACAGAAGCGGCAGCAAAAGTGAATACGTGCACAGTTGCGAAACGCGTTGAGAAGCTTGAAAAAGCTGGAGAATAAGTTCACGTCACGCATTCCTTGTAATAAACACAACAAGAAAATCGTAGCTGCATTACACTTACTTCAGATTGAAAAGCAATCGGTGTGACGAGCCCCGAGTTTGCTACTTATTGACAAAGTGAGCGCCTCGAGATATTTCTTTCTTTGAGATGTATTTATTTGGGTCACAACAATATCGGTCTTAGACTTCCAAAAGTGAACTTTGCATTACCTCATCACAAGAGTTACCATTTCGCTTATTAGGAGCAAATCACGTGGCTTTGTCCAGGGTACCCTGCGGAATGTCTGTGACATTGCGTGAATGCCGGCTGCGGCGACCTCTTATCGTTGAGAGGAAATGTGAAAAGGCTCGTTTGTTTATGTGGCCGTTAAGGAATTCAAGTGGCGAAAATTAATTGTAAGTGCGCCTCCATTGCGTGCTTCGTAATAAGAACTTGGTATAACAGGTGAAAGCACGGAATTTAAATTTTTTAGGAGAGGACATTATGTGTAATTACTCGGTTAAACCCCAATTTTAACAGCAATTTATAGCGACTTCCTTCATAAGTGCACTTAATGGAGTGGCGGAATTGAGCTCGCGGTGAAGTCATGGCGCGTTCTTATTCGAGCACGAAAAGGCGAAGCAAGTTCCACTTATCACTGGCCACCATTTTGGCTGTTGCAGGGAGCCACTGAGAAGCTGGGCCCATGCTACAACGGCAGAGAGGATCCACGTGCTTGCGTCACGAGCGACCATGGTGGCAATCGGCGGCGGCAGGAAGTGCGTCGTTCGACGGGCGAGAACCGAGCAGTCTGGCACAGCATGCGTCACGTGCCGCGAGGCGCAAGACGCGATGCTTGCGCACGCGAGGTGTTCCCTGCGCTGGGATGCCGCTTCTAATTCCGGCTCGACCTCGTGTGACACCCGGCAGAGAGACGTGCGCCCGGGTCGGGGCTTCGCGGAAACCGCGCGCGCCGACAGGCCAGAAACCGATGGAAAGACAGGAACAAGCACGCGGTCTGAGTCCAGGTTGCTGCGAAACCCCGGGGCCTTCAAGGCTGCCGACCTTAAGCAAGAGAACGAGGAAAAAAATGAAGCATTGCGCCAAGAATATTACAAAGATGGAAGTAGAAGGAAACAAACGAAAAGAAGAAAAAAAGTGGCCAAAGCCCTTCCAGGATCACAGCCCCGGGTTTTTCGTCGTTGGCACGGGTCCGAGGTCAGCTGATTCTGGTTTTCCGGAGAGAGAGAACGAGGGGGTTTTGGCCGCGGGTTTATATTTGGGCCGGCCCGGGGTGCGGAGCCAGAAAGCAAAGACTCTCGGAGCTCCCGTCAGCAGAGCAGGCCCCGCCACCGTTTAGTGGCGTCCAAAGTGCCCGAAGTTGGTCCTCCTCGCATCGCTGTGTTCTCGCACCAGGCAGGCGTGTGCCTCGTCTCATCTGTGCTGTCGTGCGCTTGACGGACTCTCCGAAAATGCCTCCCCCGGCCCAGCAGCAGGTGGACATCGTCGGTGGCGCCGGCAAGGCTGTCATCAAGGTTGTGCATCGATGCACTGACGCCACGGAGAACCAGAACCTGGGTGAGTGAGGCCGTCTCGCTGCGCCAGTTGATGTGGTACGGTTTGGCCTGTACTATTGCCGCCTCACTCTGCATCCCCGTGCGCATGCTTTTTGGACGCCACGTTGTTCAGAAGGCTTGCGAGAAGGGAAGCACTGCGTCTTTTTCCTCGATAGTTCGCGTCCCCGCAATGTTTATTTTCATGATACCTCGACGGGGCATCTTTTAGCGATGCGACCTGACCACCAAGGAAGCAACAAAATATGCGCGGTTCCTGCGCGGTAAAGTTTAACGTCGCGACATTCGTATATCATTGCCTTTTTAAGCTCTGAAGAATTTCAGGTAAATGCATTTACCACGTTTACATTACGACGAGCGCCCCTGAAACAGCATTCGTGCGGAGGCCATTACTGAGCATTCCACGGGTCAGACGCGTCTGACCAAGGCATGAGACAGCGCGTGCTGCAGAGCTTGTTCGCTTGTTGAAGGAAAGGTCGCTTGAACAAACAGGACTGACACTGTTTCGTACAAGCGAACCTTAGACTATGCTCTGCTACTCACTAGATATGCTGGTTTAAGGAAGTGCGCATCGCTGGGCCAGTTCGTTAAGCATTATCTCTGAGGGGTGAACGAGGATACACAGCGCCTTGCTTCTTATTCTGTCTGCCGTCGTTTCTGCGCTGTTTTCATCCTTTGTAGATCCTGGGTTCCTAGGAAATAACATTCACCTGCGCCTCGTATTTAGAACTGCCAGCCCTTAACAACTGCTGTTCCGAGTACTCCACGATAGGGATCTTCTCACGTAAATGTAGAGCCGCGTGAAATAACTAAACAGCGTCATCACTGCGCTTTATATAGGCATATAATAATTTTGCCAATAAGCTATGGAGCAGACAGTGACAACGCCACAATAGCCCCTAGTAGCTAATCAGGACAAGATCGGGCTTCTTTTTTGAATGACCTCGTCTTCACCGTTTTCGTTTCACCGTTAGTGTTAGACAAAGAGCCTGTTCGCTTGGCTTGGTCCCAGCCGCATATCGCTGAGGGGGAAGTGCAAACAAGCTAGTATTGAGGTTGCTTACCGAACCCAGGTGGTCCCAAGTATTCCCAAGTCAGGCGTGTGCAATCTAGTACGGCGTGCTCCTTAATAAAAACGTGTATGTGCCACCACAGATTTTTTTTCTACTTTACAGCTTATCAAAAGCAGGCTACGTTACAGAACATTTCTTCCTGGTACTTGCTAACCCTTATGACACTTTCTACAAGGCCAACAGCACAACCCATAACTGCTATGAAAGGGACCTAGCGAGGGCTTACACCACTGATAGGTGGCAACACCATTGTCTGCGTGAGCCCTCCTAAAAGCGCTTCTAGAGCTGCTTTAGGCGCACTTGTTCGCTCTTTAGTGTGCGTTACTGGAGATGACAGCTTTACCATTAATTCAGACTGGTACCAACGGTTAAAAAATTTTGAGTGGCTCTTTAAGAAACGCAACGCTATGATTCTTTAGCATATGATAATTGTCGAGTGTAAGTTAACATTTAAATTTGCATAAGCGATATATTTTGTTATTTTTCTCTGATATAATCACTACTTCTCATGCAAATATAAGAAAACGCGCACCATGTCATTGAAAGAGGCCGTGGAAATGTAGTGGCACGGACTACAAGTGCTAGATTTCTGGGCTCTGTGGCTAGAAAACATTCTGGTTCAATTCTAAAAACGTTCCCATTTTGTTTTTAATCCAGGAAGGCGCGTATAGTCCTCATTTTAAAAGGATTGCCCAGGTTTATTTGAAATAAACACAAAAGATGATAGTGCTGTTTAAATATTAGTTGAAACCCTACACTTTCTTAATATGACGCTCAAAAGGAATAAATAAAGCCATGTCTGTCGTACTTATTGACTGCCGCGCTCTACGATCAAGGATGTAAGCGCAACACAAATGGCGCCCCGGTGGGAACTATTCCGTGAGTTGGGCTACGTTTGTCTCTTTGTTTTCTTAAAAGTCAAAAGCAACACAATTTGTTTACTGTGTACTAGCTTAAGATAGTGTAAACATTTAGGAGCATCCGTGCGAAATTCGGCGCTGACAAACGAGAGGAAGCGCCGCGAAAAATGTACCCGTTTCTGCTGCCAAGACTGAAAACGCCGCCATTTCCGCTCTCTCTCCGGAAGTTACGCACGCGGCGTGACGTCTGACATAAAGTGGCGGCTGCGTTTGCCTGCAGCGCGCTGAAACATCTCGGCGGGACGTGCGTCATAGCGAGCACAACTCGGTGCATGCGTCGTCTGCTTGGGTGCTGTTTAGAGGCTGCTAACGAAAAAACTATGCAATTAACAGCCCTGTGGCTGCGCCAAGATTGCTTTCTTGGTTTATTCTACTCATTTATAACCAATTTAGGCAAAGCGAAATTACAAAGCACTAGGCCTTTATTGCCACCTTAAGAATGCGGGGACTGACACCAAATGAGTACGCAATCGACTCCATTTTATCCGATGGTGATTGCCATCATTTCGTTCTAGGAAGACTGCATCGAGAAAACGTTTTATCGCCAAGCTGATTCAGCAAGGGCTGAGCAAGAGACTCCTTGTCGGATTGAAGTGGCGACTTGAAATGACAGGAACACAAAGTCCTGGCACGTTCGTAATACCTGCCAAACGTCTCCTCCTCCAGTGTACCTGTCGCTCCATAATGAATTCTAACCCGCCGTGGTGGCTCAGCGGCTATTGTGTTAGGCTGCTGAGCACGAGGTTGCGGGATCGAATCCCGGCGACGGCGGCCGCATTTCCATGGGGGCGAAATGCGAAAACACCCGTGTACTTAGATTTAGGTGCACGTTAAAGAACCCCAGGTGGTCGAAATTTCCGGAGTCTTCCACTACGGCGTGCTTCATAATCAGAAAGTGGTTCTGGCACGTAAAACCCCATAATTAGTAATGAATTCTAGGTTGCGAGTTCGCATGCAGGATCGCGCCCCTGTACTCGTGAACACTTAGGGTGACTCACGCTCCGATTGTTCAAAATGTATGTAGAAGTCGAGCGCCGGACGAAATCGCATCGGCTCGTGAAGAATCACGGAAAGAAAATTAACCGACGATTACGGCACTGCCTAATGCAAGATTTGAGTGCATCTGTACACGTGTTTTCATTTCGCGATATATTGAGGCATCGCACCGACCCCCGCACCAACTGGCTGAGTCGCGACGCACGGCGCTATATATACACCGGCCACATAGTTGCCGCTTCCCGGCAACTGCATCCGGGAAGCGCTTGCGGCCAACGCTGTGCGCGAAGGCGCGATTTCTGGTTCTTTAATTTCATGCACGGTTGGTGCCGCTGCTGCCGCGGATGAATGGATGAATGGATGGACGTTATGAGCGTCCCGTTTGGAACGTAGTGGTGGGTTGCGCCACCAAACTTTTTCTATTATACTGCCTAATGTCCTACCTAGGTTAAAAATAAAAAAAGAAGAAAAAAAAACACGATGAATTATTCCATAACCAAATTTTCTAACCCCCTATTGTGAACTTTGTTTTTGTACGTCTCCGTTTTTTGTCGTTTCCCTACTTTTCTTCCACCAATCTTAGAATTACAATCACCTCTTACTAATCTCTATTGCGGACATGTTACTTCCCCCTGTTCTCGCTTAACCCAAGGGCTTCAACGTGGCCAGTGGTGCCTAAATCGACCGCTGGGCAGATAGCTTCACATTCTAATAAAACATGCTCCATCGTTTCCCTAGCTTTACCGCAGCTAAGCACATGCTTCTTCTTTCTCCTTATATCGCGCTTCATAGGTGCGTGTTCTAAAGCATCCTGATTTCGCTTCGAAAAGTTATGAGCTTCCCTTTGAGTTATCATAAATTGTTTCTTTCCTGATTTCGTTTTTTCGTCTTAAGTAGTTACTCATGGCAGGTTTCTTTTCCACTGCCGCTTCCCATGCAGTTAAATCCTCCTCTCTGATTTTATGTTTGACGTTGTTTGTTGCCGTGTTGCACACCATACAGGTCGTATACTTCCTGGTAAGCTTCCTAGTTCACTGTGAATCGATGTTTTTCCCGTACAGATACCTCAACACTCCCAGCCCATTTACTTTCTTCCATATTCCTCAGTCGTTCTACATAATCAATTTTACTGTGAGCTTCCTTCACTTCAAAACTTGTCCAGGCCATATCACCCTGCACAGCTTCATTTGTAGTCTTCCAGAGAGCGCCCAATGCGAGGTGTTCCATTTACCTTCGGTTGCCATCAGGTCCTGATTGTACCCCTGATTTCAAGCGAAAAACTGCATTTCGAAAAATAGGTCCTGGAACCATTACACATTGCCACATATCCCGGAGCTCCTCGTACCTATTGCATCCACATAGCGCTCTGTGTTTCATTATGGCTGCATTTCTCTTCCCCTTTACTGTTATTGTTTTTTCCTGTTTACAAGCATATATTTTCTTCGTTTATCTCTATACCGAGGTGTTTATATTCTTTTACCCGAGGTATTTCCTGGTCCTGTATGGCCACTGTCTGTTCACTGTTTTAATTAAATATCATAACACCTGATTTTCGAGCGCTAAATTTCAAACCTAAATTCTCGCCTTCATGTCCACATATATTAGTCAGACTTTGCAAACCACTTTGCTCGTTAGCTAGCCATAGAATGTCGTCCGCACGTCCGCGCATGCGTCCGCATGTAGCAGGAGGAAAGCAGAGGAAGCCACCTTGAAGCATAACCAGATGTGCCTCACGTCCGCGCATGCGTGCGTATGCGCGTACGTGAGCGCCATCTGGTTGTGCTTCAAGGTGGCTTCCTCTGCTTTCCTCCACCCGCTGTATGCTCTCGCTGTTTTTCATCCGCCGCTGCATTCCGCGTTCGCTCTTTTATCCTTTGCTGTGCTGGTTCAGTTGGTCACGCCGAGGAACGACGCCGAGGGACACCGAGGCACGCCGACGCTCAACGCAGGAATCGGTGCTAAGAGAATTTACGCAGAAACTCCTCTGGAAGTTGTCTAAGTATGTGTGCGCATTGTTCCACTTGCTCATCTCCACGCAGCCCGGTGTCATAATTAATGCTATGAACCTTGATCCGGCGAGCACAATGGACAGCGCCGCGGCGAGATGAAGTGCTGCCCATGGCGGTGTAAGGTGAATTGATGACACAAGCAAAGTACTGCAGGGGGCGGCGCCAGGTGCGCTGATGACGTTCCGATCACTACAAGCCGTTGTCGCTCTTTAGCACCTTATCCATCAGCATAGAACCATCATGAATCGTGATCGACAGCACTCAGGCGCCTGCTGTGTCTGGCGCGGCCACGAGTGCCGTATCTTGAAAGCGATCTGCAATGGCGTCTGAGAGCGCCGACTGCTTACAGCCTCGTGGTCTCTGTGTTCTCGCCGTGTAGCTCGTGTTGAGGCGAGAGGCAGCACGAAGGCGCATTCGCTCGCTGCTGCGGACGCGATCTTGAAAGTGATCGTCTTACGGGATTGACGGACGGTTTTTCTCGTTGGGTAAGCATAGATAGCATAGAAATGCTTGCGCTGCTAAACACAACATACGACTTCATAGGCATCAGTTGTGTTTTCTTCGGGATATAATATGTATAAGTGCGCCTGGAGGACACAGGTTAACAAGCGATAGCCCGTGTATTGTAGCATGAAGACAGAATAAACTAAAGTAGCGAAAAGGAAAGAAAAAATTACCGACGATTACGTTACTTCCTAATGCGAAATTTGAGCGCAGCAAATAAGCTGTTTCACCTTTTGGATAGATTGAGGCAAAGAAATCGAGCAACACATGTATGCGCTATCACATAATTTTTTTTTTATTTTTCACACGTATTCCTTTAACAAAGACTCCACTAACAGTTCTTGACAGTCATGAAGGAAGCTTTGTGGTCGGAGAAATAGACTGATATATGTTCGACTTGGTACACCAATGCTTGATTCTCAAAGACGAGATCTATACAAGTGCCTCGCGAGGTTGTCACAGCCGTGGGGGAAGCAGAGGCTAAGCGCCGCCGCCGAGAAGACCCTGCCGTTCGCGCCGCCGAAGCGGAGGCTCATCGCCGCCGTCGAGAGCAACCAGCAGTAAGCGAGGCTGAAGCAGAAGCTCATCGCCGCCGCCGAGAAGACCCTGCAGTTCGCGCCGCCGAAGCGGAGGCTCATCGCCGCCGTCGAGAGCAACCAGCACTAAGCGGAAGCGGAGGGGGGCGGCGTGTACACCCAGCGGCAAACGATGGGGGCAGAAGCGCGCGCAGCAAGCGGACAACACGATAAAGGGAGGAGGGAAGAGATAGCAGCGACTGACTGATGCCGCTGACGGCGATAGTGAGTCAACCCCAGCTATCCGCCACACAAGAACAGGGGGGGGGGGGACCCTTTCCTTCTCTTTCTGCATGGCGGCGACGGTGTTCTATGCAGTCACGTTATCTTGACTCTCTAGCGGCGTCAGCGGCATCCAGCGGTATCAGTCGGTCGCTGCTAGCGCTGGGGGGATGAAAGGGGGGCGGAGCTGGTTACGAGGCCGACGACGACGACGACGCCGACGACGACGCGAAACCCAGGAACGGACGCCAAAGAGCTGCGCTCTAAAAAAAATCACGCAGAAACTCCTCTGGGAGTTGTCTAAGTATGCGTAAGCATTGTGTCACTTGCTCATCGCCACCCAGCCCGGTGTCATTATCAGTGGTATGAAACTTGATCAGGCCAGTACAAGCGACAACACTGTGGCGACACGAACGGGTGCGGACGGCGGCGCTAGGTGCGCTGATCACGTTGCGATCATTACGAGCCGTTATCACTCTTCGGCGCCTTATCTATCCGTGTCGAACCATTGACGAAACGTACTCGGGCGGTGCCTTCGTGTGGCACCACTGCGCGGGCCGCACCTTGAAAGCGATCTGCGATGCCTTCCCGCGCTGTGTACTCACCGCTTACTTAGCGTTGAAGCTTACTTAGCGTTGTTGAATATACGCGCGGGCCCGTACATTGAAAGCGATCTGTGGAAGGGCAGAGTGAGGCGGGTGCTGCGAGCTCTGTGAGCGTTGTGTTCTCGCCGCTTCGTTGATGTTGAAGCGAAAGGCTGCACGAAAGTGAATCGGCTCGCTGCTGCAAGCGCTGTCTCGAAAGCGGTCGTCTTACGGGACGGATGGAGTGACGGTGTTTCTTTAAATGCTTACGCATTTAAAAGAAACACCTGTATGCGACACAGGAATATTACAGAAGAATTTCTCTTTGCCTGGTAAGATTGTGCTCGAGCCACTGCGTAACTTTGCCGGTTTATTCCTGAATTCGCTCCCTTTTCTTTGGCAACCATTTAGCCATTACTGGTTTCATCAGGACACTGCAGGTGTCACGCAGAGGTTGGCATGACGTGCAATGCCGTTGAGCAACGTATTGCACCAGATAGCAGCTTGCACCTGGGGGTGGTAAATGGCGAGTTACAACCATGCAAACGACTTTGAGGGCTGCACCTTTTCAGCGCCGACCATCGCAGAATCCTCTTGGCAGGCTCGAGCCCCCTTGCAGAGAAAAAAAAAAGCCCCAAAGCGTCGGGACTGAACCGGAAACGCGATGTGTCCCGTGCCAGGAACGGGCCGGCTTTTGCGCTCTCGTGTCAGGCGGCACCGCGCCGCTTGCGTCTTGGGCACGGGTTCAAGAACACAGCTTTTTTTCTTTTGTTTTTTCTGTCCCGCGTCGCGACCACGAGACCCGGACTGCGCCGCAACCTCGGCAGTTGCTGTGCTTGGCATTGAGCTTGGCTCAAGCAATACACGTGTTTCCAAGTCTTTGTCAACTCGTTTCTCCAGCAGATTGATGCCCTTCGCTGGCTGCGAAACGACAGCGCCTAAACAAAACGTGAAGCGCTCGCAAATAACGAGGCGAACACACGAACGGATGCGCCCATATTGTGGTTAAAAATGGTGCAATAATGTTGAGGAAAGAAAAGTCCAACATAAAGAGGTCCGTCTGTCGCGAAGAGGGCGCTTTCGAAAGTCCCGTTCTAAAATTAGCGTCCTGTTGCTGGACCACGGAGTGATGGGAAACACCAGACAGGCCAGCGCGTGAGGGCGCGAATGCTGCCGGCGTGCCCGCGCTGGGTGCGCGTTAATCTGTGCGTGCTTTTAAAGTGTAATGGGCTACTGCAGTCCTTCACTTGTGGCACAAACGTCTTCGAGTAGCTTAGGAAACAAATTTCCATGCCACGGGGCACTTTTCCACTTAAGTGAGGAAAGCGAAAAAAAAGTTAACTGTGCAGTGCGTTGTGAGGGACGATGTGTGGCGGAGAGCTGCGAATTAATTTTGACCGCATAGTGCGCCCAAGGGACGTTGGATTTGGGTTCCGCCCGCACCGGAATGCGGCCGCCAGGATCGACCCCGTGGGCACGACGCCACCGCGGCGGGTCAAGTACTTCGCTAAAATCGTAGCTAATTCCGACCCTCTTATAGCCACTGTAAACATCCCCCCCCCCCCCCCCGAGCTTGAGTATAAGCCGGTGCGGCCTGGAAAGGGTCTGCTTCGGTGCACACCGTAGACTGTGAATGGGTGGATTGGATGAAATCACGAAAACTCGCCGTTATGAGTTTTAGTGATATATAAAATTGGTATATTAGAAGGTTAAGTCTTTATTGAATGCCACCGGGACAAATTTAACCAGACGATGCCATGAATCCGATGTCGCTCCGTAAATGTGGCAGTGGTTGTGCCGGGGAAGGCCAACCGGCTGCAGAAGGAGTCTCAGAATGTATAAACCATTTACATGGCGATTCCAGGGGGCCTTCCATCTTTGATCACGTGGCGACGCGTCCATACCTTGCCTGAGCTGCCTCTATGTTTACAATAGATGGGCATGACGCCGGTGCGGCTAAGGAAACCTCTGTTTCGGTGAAACCCGTAGGCTGTGACGACACGAAACTTTTGCCACAGCTTCAGAGGACCTGTAAGCCTTTTCGGAGCTCATTACGTCTTGTCCTAACAGTGCGAGCAGTGTATACGGTGTTTGTACCAAAGTGGAACTAGAAATGTATTTTAAGCTGTCCAAAATTTCCGCTTTCGAATTAAATTAGGATTAGCGTACATTGTTCTGTGTTCTTTATTTTCAAATTACATTGAAGCAACGTCTTGTCATGTTTCTGACTCAGTAACTTCCTCCTGGCGGTCAGTATTTCATTGTTGATATTGTGGCTAATTGGCCGCATGCGTGTTCAGTTGCGATAGATTTATTCTTGCTGCGCACAAGGTTTGCAACATAGACGTTTTGTAAATTACAATAGCTAATTGCAAAGGCCTATTATCACTAGTCACTCGCTTACTGTGTGGACCGTCATGAAAAGTTGAGTTTCGAACATTCGTGTGCTGTGAATGTATAGTCGCCATAAGCCATGCTTTCCACGGAATGCGCCCAGTCACTTATTCTTGAAACGTTTGCGATAAAGTGGGCATACGTTTGCGTGTAGATAACATGCGAGAAACTCATTTCCCAGGAAATTGCGCCACTCCCCTTGTGTAACGAGCAGTGCTCGCTCCTCGTGACGTTCCGGAGGTTTCCTTGGAGGTTAGCGATACAGCGGGTCAGTCATGTCGCTTTTATTCTGTGCATTACGAAGGGCCGGTAACGCAAGCAATCTCTATGTAGCCGCGGTACGTGAACTTAACCATACGGATTCATTCAATTCCTTAGTATGCCAGTCACTGTGTGTGCAGCCAACTATTGCACATATGTTCGCTGTACCGCTCATATTTTGCAGCATTAATGGAGCACAGTGCGTTAACGAACACCCAATCGCATTTCGGATAGCTTATCGCACAGTAGCACGGCAGCAGTGGTAATGGTTTTGTGTTCGTGCGCTTTCGCTGAGGCAACGCTCGGTGCGCCTCCCGAAGTGCCATCTCGTTCCTCTCAAGAAAACTGCTCCGCGACGAGGGTCTGTAGACCTTCGCATCGGGTGAGGAGGAAAGGGCGCGCTGCCAGCCTTTCCTCCTGACAAGCCGTCTCGGCGCTGATTCAATGTGTTGCCATCGTGTGCTGCGGATCAATTTGGAAGCGTTGTAGCTCGTTCTCTGTGGAATTTACGTGATGTCAGTTCATATACGGTCGTTGAAGAACCGCTCAGTTGCCTTTCGGTGCATCGCTAACTACAGTATGGAGACCTTGCTGCGCAAACATGCTAAGTACATCATCAGCGCGGTGCGTGTATGTGCTGTGAACTATTTTAACTGTATCGGTGTTCACTCGACAAAGAGAATCGGCGTCTGCGAATTGACAACATGAATCGAAAAATCTTACTATTATCTGTTCGCTTGCCATGAGAAATTAAACATATAAGTGCTTGTGTACGGCCAACACAATGCAACCCTGAAACAGATTATAAGCGCTAATCGGTATAAAACATTTGCGTCAGCCACCGGCTTCATTCGCGCGCATTTCAATACTTGAAATCACTATGCCATGTCTAGTCTTTCCTGCTAAATCACAGCTTAGAATTACAGATAGATTGCTGCAGTATGGTCATATTCCTGAAACGAATTTTCAAAAATGCACGGCTGATGTCCGAGACTTGTAGTAGGCCCAGAAGGGCGCGCACACATCGTGCTGGGTGCCTCGTCTACCTCGAAACCAACGGAAACTATAACCATGCCGACCTAAACCACTTCTGTGCGTCTCGCATAACCGTTTCGTAAGAAGCTGCGTCATGCTAAATAGGCAGCAAGGTTGCGAAAGCGAGCACCTGAAACTGCCGCCTGGCGTATGCCTGGCATAAAGCACGGAGCGCTCACCCAAGCAAACATGCCGACCACCCATAGGTGGCGTCACTGCCTATACAATATGGCATAGGCGTACGAAAACACAATAGAGGTTCAGAAACTCTGATTATGGGAAGTCATCGTGAGTCTTCTTTCTTTTTCTTTTTTTTTCTTTTTCAACATAGATAGGACATTATGCAATAAAATAACAAGAGCTTGGTGGCGCCACCCACCGCCCCGTTCCAAAGGGGACGCTCATAACATTCATGCATCCATCTATGGCGGCGTCCATGGAAAAAACAAAAGGTTTATATAAGGGACGCGAGAACGTCTTTGACAGAAATTTCGCTGCATTGAAGGATATTTTTTTAGACTATATTGGAAACGGTGGCCGCTGCTAATCTTAAGAAGAGGTTTATCGCCAATATGGCTGACTAGTCTAGGAAGGCTTAGGACGCTAAATTTTTTTGTTTCCCGAGTATTCATCCAGAGTCTATCAGCGCAATAGTTAATGAAAAATGGATGCTTTAACCTGGAACAAACGTTTAGGAAAGGGGACTTGACATCGGATTCACAACGCCTGCGCACACATGAAGATCTTTTTCATTTTTTCGTCACGCGTGCTTCCTATGAGAACCGGTGGCAGAACGCCCCTGTCCCTTCCCTCGTTCCATCGCTATCGCTTGACTCAGTGTTTTTATATGTGTTCTACAGGTGAGTGTCCGCTACCACAACAATGGCCAACCAACTAACGTGGCATTGCGCCATCACAACTAAATACTCCTTGCCACGCTCTGTTTTTTTTTAAACGCTCCCTCGTACTACCCTGGGCGCGCAGGCGCCCACGCTTGTTCTTCTCCTCCATTGGGGGCGGATGAGAGTGAGTGATAGTGAAAGCGGTGAAGCAGTTGCTGAAGAAATACCCTTGGCTCCAGCTTAAAATAGCCCTTCAGCCAATGTTGATAGCCATCGATTTATGAACCGCTGCTTTGTTCACATATTAGCAAGAGGAGCGGGTCGGAGGAAGATGATGGTGAGAGGGGTGGGCAAGTGGTCTTACAGGCTCTTCCGAGAAGCAGAGGTGTTAAAAAAAAAGGGCACTGTAAAACAGTATCATGCGCACGAGGAGTTTTCAGTCCGGGGAGCTTAGTTTTCCCAGAAAGTAGGAAGTAAGTAGACAGATGCTTTGAACTGTGAAAGGAACGAGTTAAAACAAATAAACGTTAGAAACTCTTTATTCAATCAGATGTTCAGTAAAAGTAAACTGTCTGAAGGAAAATAAAAGAAACAAGTGATAATACGTGATTTGTCGAAAGTTGATGAAAACAAAGAGAGAGATTGGCCAAAATAACCATTAAAAGAAGAAAACCACACAAATAAAAAGCGAAAGAAAAGCTCTCAAGAAAAGTAACAAGAGGCTATGACGATTTCTCTGTTCAAATCGGATGTAAGGCTGCAGTACGTTACCCGCTGCCGCCTATATTCTTCTTGTTAGTATAACATGTTATCAGGAGATGTTGAGTCGAACCGTGGCCCAATGAGCAAAACAGAGTCCGATGCTTTCGAATCCGCCCTGGAGGCAATTAAAAACTGGAATCTGGCCTGAAGTCAGCCTTGCTTGAACTGAAGGGTATCAAGGACGAACAAGCCGCTACTAACGATGAAATCAAAAAACTTTTAAAGAGAGTTACTGCACTTGAAGCTAGTGCAACTGTAACTGCTCCCACTGAAGTTGTTCCCACTCAGAATACGCTGTAAGATATTTCAAGCCAGCTACGGCGAATAACATGCAGATGTGACGATACAGAAAACAGATTAAGACGATCAAACTTATTATTTTTGGGGATAGAGGATGACCAAAAAGAAGATTCGGCCACGTCTGAGGAAAAGATTATCAAATTTTGCGAAGAAAAACTCGAACTTCCCACAACCAGTATGCACTACGAACGGATTCATCGCCTGGGAAAATATTCTACTAAAAAAAAAACGGCCCATGTTCGCAAAATTGTCTTCATTCAAGGACAAGCAGTGTATCCTGTCCGCAGCACGTAAACTTAAGGGGACAACATTTTCAGTTGGCGAAGACTTCGCGCCATCAACGCGCGTGGCTAGAAGAAAGCTGGTACCTTTTGCCAGGCCACTTGAAAAGCCTTTTAAGTTGGTGCTCGACAAGCTCTACGTAGACAAACAAGTATATGTCTACGACACCGCTAGCGACTCAGTAATGCGATCTACCAGATAGCTAGATACAAGCCCAAGCTCCCAAAATAACCAGCCGCATTTCTTGCCGCAAGCCGCTCTCTCGCTCTCAGTGGCCTAAACTAACGTCTGAAGTTTTCTACCTAAACGCGATACACTTTGTGCTTTTCTAGATGGTAGTGACTCAGACAGAGTAGTACTAACGGAGATATGGTCGAATCCAGGTATCGACGACAATGAACTTCTGCCAGGATGTTCATTGCAAAATCTTTGCAAAATTTATAGAAACCACCGCATCAATAAGCGCGGTGGGGATGTACTTACCGCCATTAAAAAAAAACCTTCATTCCTATTTTATCGATTCCGGGTCTTCTATAGAGATTATGTGGGCTGCTCTTCATGTGTCCTCCAGCGCTGTACTCATTGGGGCCTGTTACCTGGCCCCAGATTGTAACCATTCCTTTTTCAATGACTTGCGGGACAGTGTTACTAAAGCGCTCCAGCTTCGTCCATCCAACCACGTTTACCTTCTTGGTGATTTAAATTTTCCGCTTATCGACTGGGAACATATGCCATCTTCATTTAATTAATCTCTGGAACTAATGAATCTAACGTTAGATTTTAACCTCTTCCAAATAGTGAAGGCCCCTACACGCGCTTTCAGTACCTTGGACTTGGTTTTCACAAACGCTCCTGACCCAATATCTTCCCTTTCAAATATGAGCGGCTTTAGTGATCATAACCTCATCCATCTGGCTGTTATCATCCAGAATCCCATGCCTGGCATAAAAACACAACAAATTCGCGATTATAACAAAGCAAATTACGAGGAGATTAACTCCCAACTAGAATTTTTTGCCAAGTGCTACTACCTTCATATAATTGTCGATCCGTAGACGACAACTGGGTACTCTACCGGGAAAAATTAACTGCATTAATATGCCGGTACGTCCCGATAGTCTCCATAACTAACGACAAGTCCAGCCCTTGGTTCAACAAGTCTCTTCGCAAACTAAGGAATAGAAAGAAGCGTTCGTATAACAAGGCTAAACGCGTGCGCACTGCTGAGGCTTGGTAGATATACAAATACTGTTTAAAGAATTACTGCTCAGCGATATCTTCCGCAAAAGACAAGTACTATTCTCAAGACCTATTATCGCTGCTAACGTCCAATACCAAAAAATTTGGCAAAAAATATCTCCGGCAAGTGATACTAACACCATAACTTTACACGGAACAGAAAACATACCTATTTCTAGCGCCGATTGCTCCACCGTATACAACACGTTTTCTTTATCTGTTTTCATTTAGGAGGACTTTTCCAATGTTCCAACATATCCCGAACTTGACGCCGCATACATAGAACCAATTGTTATCACTGTTGAAGAAGCTAAATTACTCATTAGTAACCTCAAAATATTCACTTCAGCCGGTATTGACAACATTAACTCCAAGATGTTAAAGAACACCGTCCCTATTTCCAGCAAGATCTTATGCCATATTTTGCAACGAGCTCTAGCATCTGGTAAGTTACCCACCGATTGGTTAATAGGAAAAATGATACCAATTCTCAAATCTGGAGATGTTCACTCACCTGACAACAATTGGCCCATGTCTTTATCCTGCATATGTTGCAAAATGCTTGAGCACATAATCACTTCACACGTGTGCAGCCTTCTAGAAGCTCACAATTTAATTTTTTCTAATCAGCGTGGTTTTTGGAAGGGATTTTCTTGTGACACACAATTATTTGAACCAGTGACTGACTTGCACTTTAACATGGACTGCAATCTTCCAACTGACTGCAGCTTTCTTAACTTTTCTAAAGCTTTTGACCGCGTGCCCCACTGCCGCTTAATTTCTAAATTATCTTCCCTACGACTTGACACTTCAACATTATGCTGGATTCGTAATTTTGTTTCTTTTCGAGAACAGTTTACTGTTGTTAACAATTTCTCTTCTCCGCCTTCTTCCGTTAGCTCTGGTGTGCCACAAGGCAGCGTCTTCGGCCCCTTACTTTTCTTAATCTACATTAACGACTTACCCACCCAGATTACTTCCTACATGCGCCTTTTTGCCGATGACTGTATAATCTGTCGTCCTATTCACACGATCGACTGATGATCACTTGGCACTTCAAGCTCATCTCAACCTTATCACTAACTGGTGTAACAAATGGTTTATGACACTAAACTTTACAAAGTGCGAGGTGATGTGCTTCAGCCAAAAATGTGTAAATTCTAAATTTTCGTATCACCTTAATAACACTATGCTTTCCTACACTTCATCATACAAGTACCTTGGTGTTCTTCTTACAGATAATCTTTCATGGGTCCCACACATTGCTTCTACATGCGCGAAAGCAATACGTTCTCTTGGCTATCTAGGACGCAACTTTCGAAATGCCCCGCTGAGCACGAGGTCGCGGGATCGAATCCCGGCCACGGCGGCCGCATTTCGATGGGGGCGAAATGCGAAAACACCTGTGTGCTTAGATTTAGGTGCACGTTAAAGAACTCCAGGTGGTCAGAATTTCCGGAGTCCCCCACTACGGCGTGCCTCATAATCAGAAAGTGGTTTTGGCACGTAAAACCCCAAATATTATTATTATTACTTTCGAAATGCCCCGACAAACATGCAAAAACTCGCTTTCCAAACATTCATTTTGCCACAGTTGGAATTGGCCTCATCAATTTGATCCCCTCATCTAAATTACCTTATCAATATGACGGAAAGGATATAAAATAGAGCAGCCCGGTTCATATCACATATCTACGGTATAAACTCAAGCATTACACAAGTTAAACTAGACCTTCTACTGCCACCATTAGATATCCACCACAACATCGCTTTTCTGAGCTTATTCCAAAAATATATTTACACTAATAAACGAACCCGGTTACGACTACAAATACCCCACTCTTTTTCACGCATATTACATAATCAGTTCAGTTTCATGCGCATATATGGTAAAATCAATGCATTTAGTTTATTTGCATTACCTCGTGCAATTCGTCTCTGGAATGACCTCCCTGATAACATAGCCTCCATATCTAGCCCCGACACGTTGCGCTGTCAGTCACTGACGTTTTGCCCCTTTAATGCCGTTCCCGAATGCCCAGTCTAGTGCATTTGATCGCGCATTTTTGCAATTTTGTATATTAATTTCATAAACAGTATTCCATTTGCTCTGGTGACGGTAACAAGCGTTCGTGTGCCTTCACATATTGCTTTGTATTCCCTGTGCCTTGAATATTGTATAACACGGCAATCTCTTTATAGCACTGTTCTTGTTGGAAATTTGTACTTTTTATATCTTTACTGTTTAAAACGCCCCCTTACTTTATGCCCAGCCATAGGGCCTTTAAGGTTCTTTTGAATAAATAAATGAATACATTAAAGAGGTCCATTTAAAATATCAATTCTTCTTTGTTGCATAGTATTGAACTTGCGGATGGCATACAATTGTCATCCAATGCTTTCTTCTTTTCTGTCCAAGAACGAATGTTGTGCGTCTGAATGCACAGTTGCATAGTGCCTAAAGAGCATACATTGCACGTCAAAAGCCATATTGAGAGATATTTTTAGCTCGCTGATGGGAAAAGTATGCTCTATTCATGTGTTCGGCATCTTTTAATCATTACGATAACACATTTACTACTCAGCTACTTTCTAAGAAATCTTGCGAGAGTTTTGAACAATGTGAAAAGAAATCATTGTAACTACAAGCCATTCAATATTGCAAATCTGCATAGCTGCTGACGCACCTTGTAGGAAAGAGTGCATCCACCAGCCGTGCATTTTTTACTACCTTTGTATCCCTACCTTCGATCATATAGCACCAGACATAGCTGGTGAAAGCTTGCAGAAAGTACACAAATATATACTGTCCACTGAAACAGAAGGCGTACAGGATAGAAGTCGGGACGCATTACGTTTGCCGCCATTTCATAAAGCCCAGCGTTTGTGTCGAATGAGGCAAAAAGATTGCTGATGCTTTTTTCACTGTCGTTAACTGAATTGGTGCTCTATTATTAATATTTTACAAAAGTTGAGTTTCAGCGTAAAGCCTGCAGTATATTCAGTGCTGAAATAATACAGGTATAAGAAAAGCAAAATCGCCCAAAACGTTGTAAGTGCGGAAGCATGGAGTTATTATCAACTCAACTCAGGGCGCACACACTACTTGTCGTGCGCGCTTTGCAATTACTGCCGCTGTAAAAGTGCGCACTGCCAGGCGCAGGTAACAACCCTTTGACTTTGACACACCCTCCTCGCAGACCTTTCCGAATGCCAGCTGATGTCGTTCCCGGACGCCATCTTTCATCTGATGAGGAACACTCGCGTTCTGGCTTGCGACCTCTCCAGCAACGTGCTCCGCAAGATTCCGCCCAAGCTGCCGCTCAAGTTCACTCACATCACAGGTGCGTGAGCATAGGCGATCTCCTTTGCTAGCTATAGAATGTGTGCAGTATGAGACTACCAATAGACCTTCAGCCACTAGTATAAAGTGAAGTTTATACTTCACCGGATTTATGTTGTCACTCGATGGTAATTCTGCTACAACTTTTCGTATTTTCACCCTGTTTTAGAATTATTCACGGCTTAACCATACGAATAAGAACTGGAATAACAATTGAAAGCAGTCATCGAAGGCCCTTGAGGGGTACACAATCTTCAATATTTGTTTGGTGAAAGTTTTTCTCTTGTATAACAAGCATAGGCAGAAAGTGTGTCCTGCGATAATGACAAATAGCCGGGCAAGGGAACAATATTTCAAGATCGCAAATCAGCCTCTAGAGTCTGCGAAGGAGTACGTTTACCTAGGTCAACTAATCACAGGGAACCCTAACCATGAGATGGAAATTCACAGGAGAATAAAAATGGGTTGGTTCGCATACGGCAGGCATCGTGAGCTCCTGACTGGGAGCTTACCGTTATCATTGAAAAGCAAAGTATACAATCAGTGCATTTTACCGGTGCTGACATATGGCGCAGAGACTTGGAGACTGACAAAGAAGCTTGAGAACAGGTTAAGGACCGTGCAAGGAGCGATGGAACGAAGAATGATCAGCATAACTTTAAGAGACAGAAAGAGAGCGGTTTGGATCCGAGAGCAAACGGGTATAGACGATATTCTAATAGACATTAAGAGAAAAAATGGCGCTGGGCAGGTCATGTAATGCGCAGATTAGATAACCGTTGGACAATTAGGGTGACAGAATGGGTACCAAGAGAAGGGAAGCGCAGTATAGGACAGCAGAAGACAAGGTGGTGCGAAGCAATTAGGAAATTTGCGGGTGCTAGTTGGAATCGGTTGGCGCAAGACAGGGGTAATTGAAGATCGAAGGGAGATGCCTTTGTCCTACAGTAGACATAAATAGGCTAATGTTGATGATGATGATAAGCCCAAATTTACAAGCAGGACGTGAAGCAGGCAACAGGACACATGGCTGTAATCAGGACCAAGACGTTATCATGAACATCAGTAGAAACAGTTGTTGCATGTGCTGTGTGGTCGTGTGTGGGCAATGCCGAATAACCATCAGAGATTGGTATGTGCACCTGCCCTTGAAGCTAAGCTCTGCCACGTGTGCGCAGAGCTGAATTTGTCTCACAACCGACTGAGCAGCCTGCCCGAGGAGCTGAAGGAACTGCCGGAGCTCCGGCGGCTGGACATATCGTACAACGACTATATGTCTATGCCGTGGGTCATCTTCCGCCTTCCGAGGCTCACATACCTTGACGCCCGCAAGAACTACATCTCAGGTCAGTTCCCTTGAAGTTGTCTCCGAATAATTCTCGGCATCAGTGTGTATGCGGATGAAGTTTCACTGGTCGGTGCATAATTCAGCGAAGTAAAAAGAATACGAGGGCGAAGTACGCAGGTCCATTCTTGTATTGTCTTTGCTAGTGCTATTTCAATGTTTAAATATAAACCGCCTAGCACAGCAGAGTGTGTCGGTTACGCGATGGTTTTACATACGGCTGAAAACGAAATTGCCAGAACCACGCTTTCTATGCATTGCATGCATAACCGATTCTCTCATCGTATTTGCGTCAGTCATACAGCATCTTTTTTACTAAACATAGCCCGACGCGGTAGCTTAATGGCGCTGCTACATTGAGGTCGTAGGTTTGATCCAGATCCCGGCAGCCGCATTTCATGGGGGCGAAACGTAAAAACGTTATGGAGAATGCTTAGCGCTGTAAGAACAAAGGACACGTTGAGACAGGAACAAAGGACAGGTCATTTTCCAGCGCTTGTCCTGTCTCGACCTGCGCTTTCTCCTTGCTGCGCTGTGTATTATGTAAAACGATGAATTACCAACATGTCAAAATGCAAAACTTACTTGTACTTTGGTGCTCGGCAAAAGGTCCATCTGATGAAAACTGTTCCGGTCTCCTTCAATACAGCGTGCCTCATCATATCGTGCTTTTGACACGTAGAATCCAAGAATTGAACTGTTTTATTGTTTTAGCGATTATATGAACACACCAGGCGCAGTTTTGCTGTCGCCGTCACGTTCCATTTGAAGTCCAAGGGCGATAACTCAGTCATGGCGCGCCGTGTGCTGTACGTGCGAGAGAAAGCGTGCGAGAGTTTGCCAACGATCGCAGCTCGACTTTGGACGCGCAAGGGAGGAAAGCGGGGAGAATGCGCGCCGTCTTCTGTCGCGAGGACGAGGAAGAAGGGGGCGCTGTACTACGACAGCAACTGCGTATGGTGCGGCCGCTGGTGGTCGCGCGAGCTTTATCTCGAAAGCGATCTGCTATGGGGGCAGAGTCTAGGCGGGCCGGCGGCTCATAGCTTTGCGTGTGGTGTGTTCTCGCCTCTCAGTTTGCGTTCAAGCGATCGATAGCATGAAGGTATCTTCGGTCGCTGCTCATGCCGCGCTTTCCGAGGCCTGCGTTTTGTCAGCGAGTGTCCGCGGTCACCTATTGCGATGTTTGCCCGTGCGCGCTGACACCATGCTTGTTAATTTAGTTAGTATGCCTATGTTTAAAAGATTATACGGTTGATAAAACTGCTATTCTTCGTATAGCTAGCTGTCCCCTGATTTGCTATCGAAATCGATGATTTGCCTTTCGGGCGAAACTGCGACTTTGCTGTATATCAAGAAGAAAAAAAATATAGGACATCTACAATGGCAGAGAAAGTCTAAAAAGCTGTAAGCTTCAGGTTTCGTGGCGTTTAGCTTCTCAAAGCAAAACACGGTACATAAGAGAGGATGTAGGAAGGGGGGGGGAACAATTTGGCCACCTGCTGTTTTTTAACGCATGGAAGTGCACACACGTTTTCCATCAGAGTAAGACCGCCGTAGCGGAGAACTCGCAGGAGCAGAACTGAGCAAAGGCGGCGGGAACAGAGCAACGCATATGAAGCAAGCATATGAAGTCGATTGAAAATTAGGTCGCTCCATAAAACGCCCTAAAGTGCCCGGTTTTTTCCTGAGTAAATAACGCGGCGTTTTCAGTACGAATAATTAGCTCGAACAATGGTCGAGTAGTGAAAAGCCCGTATGTCATTATGAAATTGTCATCGGTGGCTCTTATATATCGAGTCAACTCTAGTGAAACGCAAGGGGGAATCTGAAATCTAAATGCCAGCTGTAGAGAGGCTTACACCACTTCTGCACTGTTTTATTTATTTTATTTTATTTGTAAAATATTTTACAAGGTCCCCACATGGGGTATTGAGTAAGAGGGACATGAAACAAAGTACACACATAAAAAGTGACAATCTTGTGACAATATGTAGGTCGAAAAAAAAAACACCAGCCAGGTGCACAACCTAAAAATTACAGAAACACATTATCACATGCAGCTGCGTATCAAAACAATAAAAAACAACTCGATAAGTTTGTAACAAATGTATTACAGTGCAAGGAAAAAATAGGAAAAAGAAAACCAAAAAACAGTGAATATGATAGTAGGGGTTAACAAGAGTTAAGCGAGTTGAGTGAGTGCCTGAGTTTTTCACGGTCAGTTTCCGCACGTATGTTATCGGGGTGTCTGTTCCAGAGACGAATGGCAAGTGGAACTGCAGACGAGTTGAATGCTTCAGTTTTACCGTAGATGCACGTGAAGCTAAGATGATTGTGTAAACTGTGTGACATGTGAGATGAAGTTGCTGGGCGTAGGGAGGATATGTTAGTGTGGCGGGCGTACTTATGAAATAATGACAAAAGGGCTATGTTCCGTCGATTACTCAGCAGCTGAAGTGAAAGGTCATTTATTTGTATTGCACTAAATGTGTAGCCGTAATTCTGGAAAATCAACCTTGCGGCTCTATTTTGGCATGATTCCAGCATGTTAATTAATTAATTTTGGTGGAGAGGCCAGACTGGAGCGGCGAACTCAAGCTGTGGGCGAATGAATGTTTGAAATACCAGTTTGCGGATAAGTCTAGGTGAGTTTAGCAGGTTGCGGCGGAGGTAACAAGTGATAGAGAAGCCCTGACAAGGACGCTCGTAACGCGAGAAGTCCAGGAGAGGTTTGCCGAAAGATTTACGCCTAGATATTTTAATGATGAGGCCCGTGATAATGGGACACTTTTGATACAATAGGAATAGTACGAGTCAGAGCGTTTGCAGCTGAAGGACACGGCTTTACACTTTGATGAATTTAGGGTCATTAGCCAGGTGTCACACCAAATAGTAGTTTGATTGAGATTATTTTGGAGGATCAGGTGGTCGTCAGAACTGTTAATGGGACGATAGATAACGCAGTCGCTAGCGAATGTGCGCATGCATTTTATGCGCTACCGAAGTGGTCCTATGATTGCAGTAGGCTAACGAGGTGCAGACATATCTTGAAAAGTGGTTAGAACCTGCACTGTAATTCTTGGTAATCGAGTTGCTTTTCGGAAGTGTGAGCTAGAATGCGTGCGATGAGCTAACGTGGCAGATCATGCGAGACAGAAAAGAAAAAAATAAGACAAACGCAAAAAAGTGGTTTGTAATGTGTGAGATGCGTAATTAAACGAGCTTCGTGCCGGCTATGCTCAAAGAAGAGCCCCTTGTGCACATTCTCCTTCGCAGATGTGGAAGCACCTCGGCTGCGCTCCGTGAGCACTCTGCGCGAGGTTCACCTGGAGGAGAACCCTCTGTCTGAGGACGCTTGTCGCCGGTTGGAGAACATATCGCAGATGGTGATCCACGTGACCCCTCCGGGTTCCTCCGACTCGGACGACGAATCGTCGGGCGACGAGAAGTGATGGCTGACCAATGTCGCCCTCTCGCTGCACACTTCCCAGCCGCGTGTGGCCCTTCGTCGCCTTCGGGTGGACACTGTGGGACCTTACGAACTGTGCTGATTTCCGGATGTGCCATTGGCCACCATTGTGATATCGCGGTCGCTGGCTCTTGGAACGCCACCCTTCGTACCTAACGCGCGCCATCCATGTCCTTCTTTTCTGAGTGTCCGTAAGATGCGTGGCCCTGCTAGGCCACTGACCTCCCCGTCAAGAATGCCGGACACTTGCTGCAGGGCCCTGCTGGGATAAACAGCGTAGCGTGCCAGCGCACAATTTGTGTTCGCCGGCAGAGGAGGCGAATGCTGACGTCACGAAATGGTGGTCGTGCTGGTCCTTCAATAATGCATGTTGCCGTGTTCGTGCCTAGGACCTCGGTGTCACCACTTAGCAATGCACTTAGTCAAGATTACACAGGGGTTACAAGACGGCACATTACTGTGAGAATTATTATTCTAGACATAATGTCAGGATCTTGTTAGAGTTATAATTCATTTTTCGTTTGGACGATGGCCACAGTGGCGCTCTGCCGTAAATCACCGTAGATTATCACCGTAAATGATCGGTCGGAGTGCTGCGTTATTTCTGGCCCTGTGCGGCTATGAAAACATGCGAATGCAACCAAGAGCTTTCTGGCCTGAGCTGCCATTTCGTCCTCGGCTCTTTGCTCTGGGAGCCTCTCGACATGGAAAGCCTACAAGTCATAAATATGACCCAGTAGATGACTGCTCCTAGGCGCGACTATATGTCTAGTGACCAGTCCAGTTAAACTATGTGTCCAAGGTCTCAGCACGAAGGATTTACCCCCTCCCCAAGGAGATCTTACCGTATCTATGAGGAAATCGTAAGACTACCCTTGAGCAACAACCTAAAAAATGAGGTAGCCTACATTATTAAACTGGTTAATGTTAAATTTAGGTGACAGATATCGTTCTTCATTTTTTCAGCTTCTCAGTGCGTTAAATTAAGTTATCCTTGACTTTTCAGTGTAAGCAGATCGTATAAACTATTTGCGTTCACGGAAGTTCGTTGCAGGCTCACTGCATGTTTTTTTTTAGGGCTAAGCGAAAAGCAGCTGTGTGGAACAATTTCTCCGCCGAAATAAAGCTACACTTCGCGGAAGGCCGTGGATGCTCAAAGAAAAAAAAATCTAAGTGTCTCAGGTCTTGGAGGACGGATTGGACAGGTGTGAGTGGTCATACATTGTGTAAATACTGAGGTCGACAACTCGGTGGTTCGTTAACGGAGAGCATTGTACATATACTTGTAGAGGCAGTAGAGATATTTATTTCTCTGTACATACAGATACTTATTTTGCATACGATATTAACAAATATGAAGACTGAGAGCTTTCAAGGGCGAATATACGGTGCCTTTTGAATATCCATGTCAATGTTTGGCCTTTCGTGACAGGTTTCGGTCAGGAATGATAGACCGCTATCTTCCATAAGGTGAAGACTGAGCAAACGGTGCATTAAGCTTTCTCCATACTCTGTACTGTGATTTCCTGAACCTTTGGTGAGGATGTTGTGAGCCGCGTAGCTAACTTGAAAAAAAAAAGCCAAGTGTTTCCATCAAACTTTTAAACCTGGGTTAATGCTTTGCGTTAGAGTGCTGATGCTATAAATTCGAGTTTTTCAGGACTCGAATATATCAACCGAGCAGTCAGTATTTCGAAAAGCCTTTGCCACAAAAAGACGTACATCGCTATAGTACTTCGAGATGTTGCACGAAGCTTTAAGTTCTATGCAAGAAAAATCGTCTGACCACAGTGGCAACTGTACACGGCTGGAATGACTCACGGTGCTTGTGTATCAAAAAAATTAATCGGTAGCTTCTTGGTTCGAGCGCTACTTAAAGACGCAAAAACACGTATTAGCAGCCCTCGCAATGTCTGCTCGCGACGAAAACAACATGTTGGCTTTGCTATATTATTGTAAATAGGAACCGAGAGGCATACACAAAGCCCGCCGGAACGCCATTCCATGTCATAGAAGACAGCCGCGTGTATCCCGAGAGTGATGAGCACCATTTGGGATGCGACGCATGGTACTGCGTTGACGAAGTGACGAATCCCCAAAGCAAGGCCCACAATGTTGTGATAATTGTTGTGGTCGTTCCTTCTGTTGTACATTGCGCGCGCATCGTGGGCACAGATTTGCTGCCGCATGCTCTAGTCTTAGCTGTGTTGCCGCAATAAGACAAGTGTTTTGAGCCAGTGAGTCGTTGCAAAAAAAGAAAGGAGCTGACGAGCTGAAACAGTCTCGTCTCTTCTGGCAGCTCGGAACAAAGGTGCGAACACATGCACCATTACAGTTGTTCTGTGACAGCCCTGTTATAGGCACATCGATGTTATGTGATCCAGCGAAGAGCTCACTACGAGTCAGTCATTCAGACCACTAAGCTATGGAATGTAGATATTAAAAATGGCAAAGTCTGAAACGAATCCTTGGCGCAGCAGTTTCCACCGATCTCTACGATTATGTCACGGAGAGCTTCGCTACTTGCCGTGTTCAGCTGACTGGGTTCTTCTACGGTTTTTCTCAAGAGAAAATACTCAGAGACAGCAGGTTGCAGGAGGCACAAGTCGTGTATTTTGTGTTTAGTGGTTACAATTGGTGTGCACGTTTTCTAGTTGCGTTATGTTATTTTTTGTGTTCATTGTACGATCAGTTGTGACTGCGTTCAGCTTTGTATGATAGCGTGATTAAAAGGAGGCTGATAATAGGACAGTGACTTTCACTGGTCTTCCATGGGACAGCAACGTCTGGAGAGCGGAAAAAAAAAACGGAGAATGACATTGAAAGTGCAATAAATGAATAATTTATAGAAAATTACTGTGTCATTGCTGTGTCACCCGAGGGAAAGCATGAGCCCCATAACAGCGTGGAAATTACTCCAGAAAGACGCAATACCTTACTCAGAAAATGCACCCCATGCATCAATTGCATAAAGTGATTGAAAGCTATTTACAGCATAATTCAAAATGCTAACTCTGATACGATACTACAGAGGCGCTGGCAGAATTCTCTGTACTTGACTAAAGAGCTCGCTCCCTCTTATCTGCAATGTTCAACTCTCAAGACTTCGCCACAACATTTTTGTCAAACATCCAACTTCTATTTAGCTAAGGTTAATTGCATATGTGGACAGAAGTAGTGCCAAATGCAAATTAAAAATATGGGGCGCGCATCACAGTCGAACTTGGTGCTTAAGGGACGCTTTACAAGAATCTAACTGATCGAAAGTGGGCGAACGAAGGAACCTGCAGACTTGAGCAATGGTTTCAAAAAGGGTACTCTTGTCATCGGAGCGCCGAATCCGTCGGCTAATTTCTGGCTCTAACATAACTCCCTATACTCGGACACTGTTGATCAGTTAAAGTCTACGTGCAATAAGTACTCGATTTTGGCGGCTTGCTTATACTTTCTACTGGATATACAGGCTTCCCTGGCTAACAGACTCCAAGTTAAAACACACATTTTTTCTACGAAATAAGATCAAGCGCATGCAGTTTAGCGCCTTGTGGAGAAACCACCGGAAATGCTTTAGTCGACGAAGTTCCATTCGTTAATTAAAAGCAATGATCAATCTTTTTGGTTGTCTTATTTGACAAGATGCCAATTACGGTGTTTTCATTGATTACAAGAGAAGTAGTTGTTTCCAACTAAGACTGTTTGGGAGTGCTGCTATCCGACAAGCGTGCGACTAAGCGACCAGATTATATGTTTAAGGTTGCGCGGCCTTTCTCTCTTCGTTGGGAATAGTAATTACATGATGTGTACCTTGCTAAAGGAAACCAATTTTGATGTCTCTTACGATTTTGACTTTCTGTACAACCCCCTAACTGACCCCCCCCCCCCCCAATCTTGACAATTAGCGCAATAAAAAGTTGCGTAATTTCTTTTATTTGTCTAAATTAATGCCAGTGGCACAAAGCTACTGTAGGTTTCCGAACAAGACTCTAAACAACATAAACTTAGTCTTACACAAATATAATGGTTTATTTCTCCCTAAAACGTTGCCCATGACAGCAGTGACAGGGCACATCAGCGCACAAACAAAATACAAAACAACGTGAGAAATAAGTCAGCGTTTCATCTCCACGTAACCGGTTGTTGCGTGTTCTTGTTGACTTCATTTATTTATATCTACTGTTAATCCATCACTGTGATCATTAGAGAGTGTAGAGTAAATCCATGACCCAAATTTCACAAAAAATTACGCTAACCATAGACTACACGCGCAATACAAATGATAGAAATATGCGAAACAAACCTTCGCAGGAACGAAATCCCGCCGGTGCTGATTAAATTGCTTTTTTTCCACGTGTTTAGCAAGAATTTCTAAAACGTGCTGAGCAACAGTAATTTCACGCAAAACATTCCATTCTCCAAGTGCTTGTGGAAAAAATGAAAAGCGAAACACGCTATAAGCAGAAAGAATTATTATAAAGTGAATTTCTGTTGATGACGCTTTGATCTGCTATATGTAACTATCGAAAAATGTGGGATTGACCATAAATCCACCATTTACCAACTAGGAAAAAAATTGAGCACGACTCATCTACAATAAATGTCCAACTATGCCAATTGACGAAAGGCGTCATGTATGAGGTTTGTAGTGCAGCCGAGCGCATGGATGGACGGATGGATGCCATGAGCGCCCCCTTTGGAAAGGGGTGGTGGGTTGCGCCAACAAGCTCTTGTTACTATATTGCCCAATGTCCTACCTATGCTAGCAAAAGAAAGAGAAAAGGAAAAAAAACCACGAAGAATTCTTATCACCAAACTTTCTGAACCCCTATTGGGAACTTTATTTTCGTACGCCTCCGCTCCTTGTCATTTCAATACTTTTCTTCCACCAATCTTCCAATCTCCTCTTACTAATTGCGGACATGCTTACATTCCCTCTGCTCTCTCTGAACCCAAGCACTTCACTGAGGCCAGAGGTACCTAAATGGACCGCTGGGCAGATATCTTCACATTGTAATAAAATATTCTCCATTGTTTCCCTAGCTTTGCCGCAGCAAGCACGCGCTTCTTCTTCGTTCTGATATCTTGCTTTATAGGTGTGTGTTCTAAGGCATGCTGATCTCGCTTCGAAAAGTAATGAGCTCCCCTTTGAGTTATCGTAATTTTTTTATTTCCTGATTTGTTTTTTTTCCTCTTAAGTAGTTATTCATGGCATGTTGCTTTTCCACTGTCGCCACTAATGAGATTATTCTTGCCTTTCTGACTTTCCGCTAGACGTTCTTTGTTGTCATGTTATCATACCGGTCGCATACTTGTTGGTAAGATTCCTGGTTCTTTTCCCCCGCTGTGGATCAATGCTTTACCTTGAAGCTGGCTATGGATAAAATCTGTAAAAAAATTTGTCCCCCCCCCCCCTCCAAGATGTTGACAAACAGAAATCATCATGTGGATCCATCCTGGTGGCGTGCAGAAAGGGTCCAAACTCAATTGCACATGTAATGCGCCCTTGAACTACCCTTGTCACACGTGGGAACCGAAGAAATCCCAGGCACAAGGGCAAGAAGATATGTATGTGCAAAAATGTTTTGGACAAGTTTCTCAAAAATGACAACAAAAATTATCCCCGCCGACCACGCAAACACGCTACTGCCATTTCCTGCGCGTTCGTCCTCGTCGTCTTCTTCCACAGCTGGTTCGGTTGTGCAAAAAACTATCATCAGCAATGGTTCGAACGTGGTCGTCGTCACATCTAGCTCCGTTACCGCCCTTCATTTCAGCGTAGGATTGCGCTGACCAGCCACGACGGCTGACTCGGCGGGCACGCGGAGTGGCGTGAGGCAATGGGGCCCTGAACTAAGGGCTCCACCCGACGAGGAAGACACCCCACCTTATTAGAAATAAATGTTTTCTCGCTCGCTCTCACTACTCTGCTGTCGTGGTAATCGGGAGGCCGCGTTTAAGGGGATGTGAGCCACTGCTTAAGGGGGTGTGAGCCATTCATTCTCTTACGTGAAGGACACATATAATAAGAGAGGTGGTACACGAATGTGTGCGCTTACCTATATTACAACGATGACCACATATTAGGACAATAGATATGTCCATACTTTTGTTCAACATTCCAGGTCACGTCCGTGTCGTGCACGAAACAGCTTGGCTGGTCATCCACTTTCACACATTAGAATGGCTCTAAATTTTTTCCTGCACAAATACCTGAACACCCTCCCAACCCGTTTACTTTCTTCCATATTCCTCACTTGTTCTTCATAATCAATTTCAATCTGAGCTTCCCTCACTTCAAAATTTGTCCAGCCCATATCTCCTTCCACAGCTTCATTTGTAGTCTTCCCGTGAGCGCCCAATGCGAGGCATACCACTGACCTTTAGCTGCCATCGAGTCCTTATTGAACCCATGAATTAAAAAAAAAATCAACCGCATCTCGAAGTGTAAGTCGTGGAACCATTATACCTTTCCACATACCCCGGAGCACCTCGTACCTATTGTACCCCCATATCGCTCTGTGTTTCATTATTGACGCATTTATTTTCTCTTTTGCTGTCACTGCGTTTTCCTGTGTTTCCAGATGTCTATTGCCTTCGTTTATCTATATACGAAGGTATTTATATTCTTTTACGCGAGCCATTTCCTGGCCCTGTATTGTCGCTGTCTGTTCGCTGCTTTCAATGAACATCATACCACCTGATTTTTTAACGCTAAATTGCAGACCTAAGTTATCGCCTTCCTGCTTACAGATATTAGCCAAAAGTTGCACAAAACTTTGCTTGTTAGCTTGCAACACAATGTCGTCCGCATAAAATAAACCTGGAAACTGCTGCTCTACTACTGTACCCGCCTGTTCGTGTCAGGGATTAAACCCGATATTTCTTTCCTACAGCGCCCTTTCTATCCTTACCATGTACATTATCAACTGCAGTGGTGATAAAGGGCACCTCTGGCTCAGCCTGTTGTTAACATCAACCTGCTCCTCGCTCCTCATCCCTTCCCATTCAACGCAAATAATATTTTCTAGATAAATCTCTCTCAAGAGCTCTAGACAATCGTCTCCTAACCTTTCGCCTTCCAGAATATCCCACAATATATTGCGGTTTATGTTGTCATACGCTCCGGTAATGTCTAAAAAAGCCATATATAGCGGTCTTCTTTCTTCTCCCGATATCCCGTTTCTTCTCTCTCTTCCAGTTGAAATTTATCAGCACCAGCTCCTTTTCCTCCTGGTTCTCGTTCATGCTTTTTTTTCCTCAAATACAACCTCGTCATTGCCTTGGAAGAATCCGGCTGTTATTTTTAGGATATAATTTAATGCCGCAGCCCTTCCAGTTCGTTTCCACCTTCGTCTAGATTATGTTGCTGTATTGTTCCTGAATTCCTGCCTAATAAGTTAATGGCCTTCTTTTTCTCACTTATTTCTGAAAACTGATATTCAATTTCACCTTTTATCTTCGCTTGAACCAGTTTTGAACCGTGGGCTTTTCCCTCGTATATTTCCCATTTACTGGCTACTTCATCCTGCGGGAAAAGCGTTTTTTTTTGTCTGCCTGTGTTTTCCCCAATCTGCCTGTTCAACGAGCTTTTCGGTTTATTTTTTTTCTTTTCAGCGAGCACATTGCTTGTCTTCCGTATTTCTGTCTTAATTATACTTGGAAGCTACCTATATTGCCACTCTTTGCTTGGCCAATTGCCACGTTCTTCCTTCACTCTTGGGATTATATTTCTTATTTCTTCAGCAATCAAGTTTGGACTAGCCATTTTGCACTCCTTGCTGTCTTTTCCAACTACATATCCGATTTTCAAAATGATGCGTTTATTGACACTCCCTATGCTGCTATACGCTTCCTCGTCAATGACCATTTCGCTCAACTCATCATGAATTCCTTCTGTCGTCAAATAGTAATAAATGGTTGAGTGACGGTTTTCCACTTCCCACGTGATCTGCCCATCACACTTAGGCCCTGTATTCACGATAACGGGGTATGTTGCTCACAACGACCTAGCGTTGGCTTCCTGTTGTTGTTGGTATTGGCTGCGAGGTCTTAGGGAGTCGCCATCTGTCGGAAGCGCCTCGCTTGCGTAGTATGAGGGATAATCCGGCGCGCTCGATCTGCTCATAGGTTCGGCTGTCGGCGCTCAATAAAAACACCACGCGGGAGCACTCCTAGACATTTCTGTAAGTACTCCGGAAACAAAGCAAGCTTTTTACTGTCAAAATAATTATCTTGGACAAACAGAAATCACAGAATGGTTTACAGACTCTATCTGTAATATGCACAGTGAACGCCCAATATGCACAGCGAACTCCCACTGTGCGCTGTCACCGCGATGCTGTCACCCAAACCGGCTTCTTCCGTGAAAAATCGGCAATCGGTGAGAGTGAATTATGTTAAGTATGTTCTTACAGTGGGCTGTCTGTATAGCCAAATGGAGCATAACAGAATGAAACCTTAATGTAGCTATCACACGGGTTCGCAGCGCCCGACTGCGCCTCTGTGTGCATGTCCGCGCACAATGTTTCGCTTCGTGCCGTGAGCTTTATGCCGCAGCGTATGAGTATTTGACCGTACACAAGCAATGTACTGTGGACGCTATCAGAGCTGTTCAAAAATAATTTCGGTGTAAGTAGGGACTTCGACGCCTACGGCTACTTTTTATATGCCGTCGGGATGAGTAAAACTTTTCTTCCTTTCTTCGTAATTATAGGACATTTCAGTATCATTATTTCTCAAGTTGTATCGCACTGTATGTTTATCAGTCTTCTCAGCGAGCAATTTCCCGCTGCTTTTAAAAAAAAAAATCAAGCACATTCGTTGTTTGGTGCTAACACAAACATGAGCATATGTCTTGCCTCATTAATGTTCGTCTCGCTATTACCTTTCCATTCCAGTGAAGTTGCCAATGTTTAGCATAAACAAGTTCTTAAACCACAGCTTCATGACATTAGCCGGGTAGCGCACGCGGGCGAGCGCCTCAGTGCCCGCTTCTGCTTACTCGCCGAACATATCAGTCCCGGCGCCGTAGCAGAAATCTTCCTCGCGGAAGTGCTTACTGCACACCCAGAGTTGTAGCCGATGGCTGGTGACCGGTTTTAAGTTTCGCAATCCAAGCTTCACGAAGGTGCTTATCCTGTGGGTACGTGTGAACGCTAACACCGGGCTCCGTTGCGTACGTCTGGCACTGCGGCGCCGAGCAGTAGCCTGCCATGTTGGACGCGTTCGAAGGCATGCACTACCTATTACCCTGCGTTTAGGTGTTGTCAAGCAGACACTCGAAATCGGAAAAGCTTCCCATTTGACCAGTACTGCAGCGCAGGTGAAACTTTAACATTTCGCTTTCAGCTTGCTTCGGCGCTGCCGAAGCAGCCGATGCAGCAGCTGTGTCCACGTGATCCCTTACACCACGTCACGCCGACGGCAGTGTCAGCTTTTCCAGTGGTGGAGCTCGCCCCCAATAGTCATCCAGATCCTGTATGTGGACATTGATGTCAGGTAATAGGACAATTTCTGTGTCATTCCCGAAACCTCTAGTACCAGCACTTACGCATTTCAATAACTCTTCATTCTTTTCTTTGCAATTATTTCCAGTTCACAAACACATTACCCACAGCCAAGTTTTCTTTCCGCTCATTGTGCATGATAATCAAAGACCGTCTTGACATTTTAAATTTACTCTTTCCCATTTGGCTCCTTGATGGATGAGCATTCCCACTTCTCCTCCCCTTCTTTCTGATTTAGTTCTGTTGCACCCTTCTCAAACATCATCGCCATCCCTGGCGGCTCTTCCGAGTCTCTGATGTGCGTTTCCCTAACCGTACACACCCTCATTTGCTCTCTAGTAAACTGCTCCTCAATCTCTATCCACTTTTCCTTCTGCTGCCCTGCGTGTTTATGTTGCCTATTGCATGGCGTGTTCTCTTTCTTGTTTTCTTCCTTTTTCTGTTGTTGACTTCGATGCTATTCTGAGGTTCCCCTAAGGGACCTTCTTCACTACTGCCTACCCTGGCCTCCTGAGTGCTAATGGGCACCTCTATAAATCAACTGCGCGACCAGCATGTCGCCAGCTCACCTCTAGTCCAAGCCTATGTTTCAAGTGGATCCAGTCTCGTTGAAAACTACCACACCTTCTCCCTTCCCTGTTTACTTCGACAACTTCGAAACCTTTCTCTTGGCTGAAGTTCCATATGGCCCCATTTGCAGCCACAACAGCTTTTTGTACGTTACTGTCCCGCAAAGACACCTCCGGCACTGTGAACACCGCAATCTGTACCTGAGGGGACATCTCGTGCAAGTCGTCTAGCCCCTTGGCCAAGTGCTGTGCTAGTGCTGCCCCTTTTCTGTTTGAGACGTAATTTAGCCCACCAGCTACTACTACAAGGTTGCGTTCGTGGGCATTTTCCGCGAGCTTTGCTTTCGGTCACTCCATGACAGCGCCCAATGTCCGCCCTAGAAATGTCCCTACTGCCACCCTTTTGCCGCCTTTCACCTTCTCTACAATTGCTTCTGAGCAGCTAGCCAGGTTTCAGTCACCGGCGATAATAACCATTTCACTCTCTCCTATTTCCGAGGCTTCTCCCTGCTTCCCTTTGTCATCCTTTTCCGTCTGATTCGTATTTGACAAGCGGCATTGACCCTCTGCTTTCCTGCTTTTCCTTTGTGACGGCTTAAAGATCGGTCATGCTCTTTCCAGCTACCGTCACCCCATGTTGCACGCATTCCACGTGCTTTGCTGGCACTCCCTGTCCTGTCACGTCGGGAGACTGCGTTTCATTGTCACGACCATTCTCGTTCACAATGGCGGCCCTGTTCAGCTTTTCCTCGGCTGCTTGAAGTCTTTTTTCCACTACCTTTCGTGCATCACGTTCCATATTTAGCTCATTTTTGAGCTCCTCGACCTGTTTGACAAGCTCATCCTGGAAATGCTCCATCTTCTTTAGTCCAGAATCGACATCACAGTGCCTGCCGATTGAATCGATTTCCTCGCCATTGTCATTCTTCTCCTCATTCACTTTGAGGGAACCCTCGCACACTACACGCTTTAGCGTCTTTCTTGCCATGTGTTTCACTTACCTTATTCTAATGCAAACATCGCAGCTTTGAGAGCATGTGCGTACTATTAAAGGCCGATACGCGTAGACATAAATCCATAAAATGCCGTAAAGTAATTATCACCAGTGTTTTAAAAGCAATAAATACCGTACAGACTTAAGGTATGACACATGTTCGCACGTTTTCAAACACGCGGCCATGCTCTCACTCTCCTGTCAAAGCAATATTCCTGATACCGATGCACACACACCGCAACCACTAATAGCTAATACTCTTGTCACTTCCAAACTACTATTAACGCGATAGTGTTAAAGAGTCCATGTCGCAAAAAATCCAGCGGCGGCGTCGACGTCCGGCGTCTCGCAACGGTGTCCCGCATCGGACACCGCATCAGTAAAAAGATTTTCGAACCACACATACCCAGGCCATTCATGTGACGCCAGAAATACACTGAACTAATTGAATTTCTGAGGCTAAAATGCGCGGAAAAATCGTAAACTGCGACTTACACACAACCTACAGACATGAATTTGAATATACGAGAAAACATAGTTCTGTTACGCTAAAATTCAAACAAACCCCTTTTCCAGCGTTTCTACAATTAATAGACCGGAGACGGTGTCCACCATTTCCGCACGCTGGCGCGTGAATATCTCAGCGTACACGGAGCGGCGCACCCGCTTCCTTGAAAGATTTCCAGATGGCGCTCTCCTTCGCCCCTTCGCGGGCCATGAAAGAGGCCGCGTTTTGACCAGAAGACCCGTTCCGGTAAACATTACGGTTACATACGCTGCAGTTGCCGGGAAGCGTCAGAAGCAGTCGGGGATCTTTGAATGCTCTCGCGTTCCACTCTTAAAGTTGAAGCTTGAGCTTCCTCCAAAGTTTCAAAGGCTATACAGACTTAACGTCCCACACGGTGCCATGTGTTTAAACACGTGGCACGAAAGGAAGCTCTGGCTATCCTGCAAAACCAAATATACACGGCACACAACCGCGCACACGAAAACAAAAAAAGCTAGCAAAATACTATTTAAAGACTGAAATACCAACCATTCCCCTACAGGGAAAGGGGGGTAAGAGAAGCTTCTCCTGCGTGCACGTGACCTTCGTTACGGTTGAGTAATCTACAGGTAACGGTGCAGGATTGCTTTTACCTTCAGCTCCCTCAGCTTTGGATGTTCTCGTTGCTGTCGGATTACGTGGGCTCGGGTGGCTCTAATGGCGCGTTTATAGCCCGACGTTATCGGCGCATGGGCGAGCATCGCTCGACGCCGGACGCGTCGCAGCGTGTTCGCTGCGCCAGTGCGTCGAAATATAGAAGCTGTTATTCTCGTCAACGTAACGTAAAGAGTGCGCGCGATGGCGCTACGTCGGACTATATTTAGCCCTTAACGTCTGGATTGGCGCGCCGACGGCAAGCCCTTTGCCATATAAATTCTCGTCGCCGCTCGTCGAAGGCTGCCTGTTTCTCTGGAGAACGCAGAACGCATGGCCGTCTCAGGCGTTTTCCGAGACCAAAGTAAACAGAAACGAAGCTGGTGCAGCGCGCGCGATACCCTTTCCTGCCCTTTCCCTCCCCCGCGGAAGCGAAACGGCTCTGATTGGTTGCGCACTTGGCGTGAGCGCGCGCCTCTGCAGCTGAAATCCTTGCTAGTGACTCACGCTAAGGTGCCGGCGCAGCCGTCAACTCATGAAACCGCCCTTCCCTACAGCTTCTCTGCTGTGGGACCAACTGGGTTTCTTCGTTACCAGACTGCCACCAAAACTTGCGAGCCAATTTCGCTTGAAATGCCAGTTTTGCTTGAAAAATCAGCTAATAAAAACCAGGAGCAAGCTCAAAGCATGCACAAAAACCTTGTGCTTTCGTCGTTGCCACGTAGCCCTGGAAAAACATGCACGTCCATCGGCCACAAACATTACCGCTGTTGGCTGGTCGCGTACTCACTTCTGCTCTACTTACTGAAAGGTGCCTACGTTGTCACTGGAAGCGACCTGTGAGGCTGCTATGGGTAACGCTAAACGTTTTCGATCGAGGTGCCGGAGAAAGATGTGAATTTTCTTGAGCAAACTCGAATTCCCGCGCGCTCGCGAGAGCGTCCTAGAGCTCCACCCAGGCCGAGCTCTGGGACGGAGCCCTAGGCGAGCTTGACTACGGAGCGCGGGCGCGGAGAGACGGTACGAGAAGCCTCGAGTTCTTTGAAGGAGAAAAGGGGGAGAGACAAGTGAGTGCGCGCTGCGGCGCCTACTCCCTGTCTCAGCGCCACCGCCCGTTGCTAGAATTTAGGGCCATCATATCCAGCTTTTCTGGACAAGTACCAACTAGCGCCCTAAGCGACCGCGTAAAGAAGCTAGCGCGCTTTGAATGGAACGAGTTGCTTTTTTGCGAATAATTAAAATTAAAAATGCAGGGTGATAATGGAAAAAGGCAGGTGACACGAGTTCTTGAAGACAATTTACACGAGGCAAAGGCAGTGAGCATGGTGTGGAAAGCTAGGATTTTGTTCCCACAGCAGCTTTCTTTATTGGCGCCAGCATGCCCTACGGCAAAAATCAAATAGATTTAGCTTTGTTTTCAGGATGAAGTCGAGGAGCGGCCAGTGCAGAGGTACGTGCGTCTAGCGTGTAAAGTCAGGTGGTCGACCTTGGTGGTAGACAAGGCCGCGCAGGTGGCGGGTGCGGGCCTCGTGAATGCCTGAACAGGTCCGCAGGAGGTGATCCAGCGTTGCCTCTGTGGCTGGTGTAGTGCAGAAGGGGCAGAGCAGTAGGGGAGGCTGTACACCGGACGTACATGTGGCAGCGCCCACGCGGGTCCTCCCGAGAGCAGCCTCCTCTCGGTGAGTTAAGCCGCCAGGAAGGTCCAATCCACGCGGAGGAATAAGTGCAGGCATGGAACGCCGGAGTGATTCTTTGTGCTGGAGCAACTTGTCATTTGGGGACAGACGAAGCAGAGGCAGAGGTTTTTAGACTTCCACTGGATGGCAGGCGGCATCAGTGTCCCGTTGGGCAGGGGCGGACCGACGGGTCCACACTACCCGGACAGAACAGATGCAGGAGTCGATAAGGCGGTGTATGTCTGTAGCTATCTCAAGGGCGCTGGTCCCTTTTCGTAGCACTCGAACAGCCTGACAGCATGACAGTATGCACTAGTGCCAATTTCAACTAAGAAATCGTTAAAAAGGTTAGCTAGTTCGTTTCCACGAGCCCTTTTGTTATCTATAACAAGGTCATCAATCGTGGCATCCTTAGTTCTCTTGTTTAATACCTAATTAATTTTCCTCCACACTTTGCCGCTATCATGCAAGCAATTGTTGTCAAATACACGCTTGTAATATTCGCTTATTGATATTTTTATATCTTTATTCAACCTATTTCGAAACATTCTAAATTCTTTTAATTTTTCCATGCTACGTGACTTAAGAAAGTTGTCAAAAAGTTTGTTCTGGTACGCGAATGAAATGGTATGCGAGGTGGAGGTATCACAGTCTATGCCGAGGAACACTTGAGCTGCAGTGCCATTTCTAACTATTGCCAAATTAGTCCTCATTATGAAACAATTATGATAAAATGTGTCAATACATTATGTGTAGTGGTATATTGACCTCCTTCGGGAGCATTTTCTGTGTTTTTCGATTTTCTTGAAGCAATGTTAGAATGTTGTGTAGAACATAGTTCGTCGGTTGTTGCCATCGGCAATTTTAACATAGATGTCCTATGGTCTCATTTCAATAAGCAAAAGCTTATTGATATGTTTCTCTCATACGATTATGAAAATGTCATTCATGTGGCAACAAGGGCAACAAATACATCCGGAACTCCACTAGATCTTTGTTTCATGAACTGTAACTCGACCGACATAGAATCTGGTGTCTTATTAGCGGATCTGAGCGATCACTTACCTATATTTATTTTTCTAACACATATTGCACAACATGCAACACGAACTTCACACCAATCAATAAGGTACACAGTCATTATTGACGAAACAATTCAATTGTTCCAAAGATGAACAGCAGAAACCAACTGGGATCATGTTTACCATTCAGAAGACCCGGTCGTAGTATAAGATTTACTTATTGAGGAAATTACTGATATTTGCAAAAACATTTTCTGTGAAAGAATATAGGAAAAATAGATAGTTAGGAAGCCATAGAGTAGTAGAACACTTTTAAAAAGAATTAAGGACCGCGACAGACTATTTGCCCTACTTATAAAAACTAGAATTCTTGACTGCCTCTGTCAATATAAGAAACTGAGAAAGAAGTTGGCGCATGACATTAAAGAAGCGCGCCATACGTACTACGAAAAGAAGTTAGCATGTATAACTAACAACCCGAAGAAAATATGGCAAACCACGAACTACCTTATGTCAAAGTATTCCAAGAAAGAGCCCCAAGAATTGATTATTGAAAGCGTAATCTATACTGGAACCTCGTTAGCTAACCAAGTTCATAATTAGTTCCTCAATTCAGGAGCATTTAATACAATAACCACAGATAGTTATAACCTGGATTGCAAATTATAGATGCGCCCTGCCATTGCGAGCTCAATATATATGGCTCCTACTACGGAAGCCGAAATCTGTTCGCTAATGTTAAAGTTAGATAACAGTAGTGCTTGCAGAATGGCTAGTTTGAAACCGCAACCCATAAAAGCAGTATCGCACATTATTAATCGTCCACTATCACATATATGCAACCTGATCCTACGCTCGGCTGTTTTTCCTGATGAGCTCAAGATTGCAAAAGTAGCAGTAATTCATAAGGGAGGCGATAGTGTTGTGCTGAGCAAATATGAACCAATTTCTATCTCGCCAACGTTCTCGAAAATAATAGAGCAAGTTTTCAATGTACGCTTTCTAAGTTACTTTCAACAAAATAACGTTCTAGTAAAGCAGCACTATGGGTTTCATAAATATAAGTCAACAGAAACGGCTCTGTTTATTATTAAAGATAAAATAATCGGTAATTTTGAGCATAATTATACACCCTAGGATTGTTTCTTGATTTTAAAAAGCATTTGACTCCATTAAACCTGATATCATAATGCAAAAGTTAACCAATTAGGGAATTAAAGGGGTTGCCCTAGATCTAGTTACCAGTTACCTGACGAACAGAACCCAGTATACTGCGGTAAACCAAGCTCCGTCTGATATTGGTGTTATCTGGTTTGGGTCACCACAAGGCTCTATACCTAAACCATTATTATTTCTTCTCTGTATTAATGACATCGTACATATTCCGCTAACCCCAGAAATTATCCTCTACGCTGACGACACTAACACACTTTTTTCTGGGGCTAATATAGGGGACACAGAGAGACAAGCGAATACCTGGCTTGAAAACTTATCACTGTGGCTTGGCGTGAATAAATTGAACAAACACGAACAAAACAAAATGTATTGTTTTGAGACCAAAGAATAAATGTGTGAGAGACTCTACACTTCGGTGATCAGCAAATCGAACGCGTTACATCTCATAAATTTCTTGGTGTAGTCTTTCAAGCACACCTAGGTTGGTCAGCACATGTCGCAAAAATACAAACAGACATCTCACGAACAATCGGAGTCACTAATAAACTAAAGGATCTGTTACCACCTTAGTTAAACTCTCCTCGGCACTACTGCCTTTTCGTATGGGGTACGACCACGAAAACAAATTTAGACAGCCTACATGTACTACATAAAAAAGTGTTGCACCAAATAGAGAATGTCCGAGCTCAGCACGCTCTGCCCAATTATTTCAAAAGCACCGAATGTTGACTATCACAAGCACACGATGTGAAAAATAAGCGTTAGTTATATAGAGTCAAATAAAAGAGAATTTATCATTGTTCTTAGAAAAATACGTCCATAAAGAACACCCGTACAACCTCCGGCATACCACTTATAACAAAGAAAAGATTCGCATTAACTACGGTTCACAAAAATTATCAACAATATTCCCGACTTCTTGAATAGAAACAAAACAGCTATGACCGTTGTTACAGACGGTGTCTCAGCGCAAGCATTTAAAAAGAGCATAAGCAGATAGCTTTCTGGTACACAATTTTACAATGTTTTTCGTTTTTTCTCTCGGGGTGATAAGTGAGCCCGAAATGTTGGTTTCAGTTGTTAGTTTTGTTTTCTATTGTTCCTGTTTCATTGTTTCAGTCGATTTCATGTATTTCATGACACAAATGTCATTCATTCATAAATGCGCATTTCTCGCGATACAGAATAGTCTTGGTTCACATGTTTTCGTTTTGGTGCACTGTTGCCAGTGCTTTCCACTGATTTATGTTGAAAGTTTTACTGACAGGCAATGTAGCAATTATTACAGTGGTGTTGGGTGAGATGTTTTGGGAGTAGGGGGAAGGGGGCTGACACTCTGTCAGGCATTATTTGCCTTTATGTGTGCCTCCTAGGCAACCGCTTCTGATATCTAAATAAAATGCTTTGACTTTGGCTATCAAGAGCTGAAACAGCAAGTAGAACTTTATTCACTATAGGCCTTTAAGTCTTCACTTGCGCTTTTAACTTATTAGCGTGGAAAGACGCGCTGTGAACTCATGTAAATGCAGATTCTTTCCCACGCATGAAAGAAAGTGTGATTACTTGAGTTTACGGCTTCTATTTCTGCGCCGATAAGTTAAAAGCGCAAGTGAGGACTTAGGGGCTGTTACGACTTTGCACCGCTGCCACCACTATTACGACTTTGAGGTGGTCCCGTTGCGCTCGTCACCCGTTTCGTGACAGAGCGTTGGTAGCGAAGACTCCGAGTCAGCCGTCGGTGAGAATAACAAAAGGGACTTTATACACTATATACAGGTCATTATACAGGACAACATCGGATCGGCACTGGGGCCGAGAGCTCACAGCAAACGCGACTGTTCCCGCACGGCGACGTCCGGCGAGACTGCAATGCGTGACACATCTCACTCCACTCGAGAGCGGCACTCGGCTCCCGGTGGGTCGGTGGATCCGGTTTTCCAGGCGGCGGCGTCGGGACTTATAAAGCCCCGAAAAACGATTGTTACTCAAACGGCCCAATACAAAGCCAGCACTCGACGGTCGTCCGAGAGGTCAAACCAGCGACCGCGCTGGCCACCCGCTTCCAAGTTGCCGTGCGCGGTGACCTCCAGGGAAAAGGAAATATGGCGCACTTTGTTGCACGTTTGGACATGTCGCTTGCCGATGCTTCTCCGGGGACGCCGCTGCCTGACGGCTCAGCGTCTTGACTTGTCAAGGGAGAATTAGGGCGCTGTGCCTTTCGGCCCCGGGTTTGTCCAAAGGGCGTTCGCAGGATAAATTCTGCATCTTGTAGATTCGGAATCCGGGCTGGTGGTAATGTCACAACAGGGCCTAGAGTGAATGAAGTTGAACATGTAATTTCAGCTCTTGAGAGCGATTGATTATCGCACCGCACTCGATAGGAGGAAACTCGCGATTCTCATACTACGTCCGAGCTCACAACGGCCAGCTCCAACTAATGATAGTTACGAACAACAATAGTTACGAACCTCAGCAACCAAATACAGCTTGCCAAAAGAACATTTATTGCCCATTGTATTCAGGAAATAGGACTGCTCCTCATCACAACTCACAAAGAAATTGCACATAACTGAAACTAAAAAGTCGCTGATAAAAAAAATGTTTGTAGCAAGGTTCTCAATGCAAAATTCCGAGCACTCGACGCAGTTTTAGCATTTTCATTCGCTCTCGTGTTTCTTCCTGTTTCGCGTTCCCAGGCTTAACGTAGAAACGGGGCCTTGTGAGCACATATAACTTTGTTATTCTATTCGTGAGTGTTTTGTGTTCAGTGCAGCCAACGAGGTTCAACTTGGTTTAGCTGGAGAAAAGATACCAGATCCATAAAGCTGCCGTTTCTTACTTGCTTAACACGGAATCAGCAGGGGACAGTGTTTTCCAGCGTTGTCACCAGTATATTCAGCTGATCTGACGGATATCAAAGTCCTCCCCTGTCAACAGCAGTGGTGAGGGCTGCTTTCTCGGAGAGGTGCGATGGAGCATTTGGGTAAATTGTTGGCACTGCGTCGTTTGTGAGCACGGTCGATCACGGGGAATCTTGACTGTTTCGCCGTTGGCCACGTGCGTGAAGTGCAGCATAATTTATTGTTCTTGGACGTGAAGCTCACTGAGGGCTGATTTCTCGTCGAGACATTTGCCACCGCGTTTGAAAACGTTCGGGGTCCTTAGCACAGAAAACAGTTACACGCTTCCCGTCTTCCTTGACGATACGTAACCGGGCGTGCGATGATGCGCAAAAGAGTCTTTAGGTGAAGATCCAGTTGCCTACAATAGCGCACGGAACTCAAGCCAGCATACTAACGACCAATCTTGAACCACAACGAAAACATCGTGAAAATCACATCTCTGCCAATTCGAACGAAGACGACAATCACACTTGCTCATGCACAGAGAGCGGGGGAAAGAGGCGGGGTGGCTAGGAGAGACATCGGATGGAGGATGGATGGTATGAGCGTCCCCTTTGGAACGCGCCACCAAGCTCTTGCTATTACACTGCCTAATGTCCTACCTAGGTTAAACAATCAAAAAAGAAAAAAAAAACACTATGAACTCCCAAAACCAAATTTTCTGATACCCTATTGCGCACTGTGCTTTGTACGTCTCCGTTTTTTGTCGTTTCTCTATTTTATTTCCCCAATCCTCCAATCGCCTCTTACTAATCCCTATTGCGGACATGTTTACTTTTCCACTGCTCTCGCTGAGCCCAAGGGCTTCAAGGACGCCAGTGGTGCCTAAATTGACCGCTGGGTAGACGTCTTCACATTCTAACAAAACATGCTCTCTAGTTTCCCTAGCTTTACCGCAGCATGCACATGCTTCTGCTTCCTTCTTATATCTCGCTTTATTGGTGCGTGTTCTAAGGCATCCCGATGCCGTTTCGAAAAGTAATGAGCTTCTATTTGAGTTATCATAAGGTGTTTCTTTCCTGATTTCGTTTTTTTCTCTTAGGTAGGTAATCATGGCCGGTTTCTTTCCCATTGCCGCCACCCATGAGATTATTCAGGCTCCCTGACTTTCCGCTTGACCTTCTTTGTTGCTGTGTTGCCCACCCTACAGGGCTCATACTTGCTGGTAAGCTTCCTAGTCATTTTCCTCCACTTTCAATCAATGTTTTTGCTCTACACATACCTCAACACTCTCCCAGCCCATTTACTTTCTTCCATATTCCTCAGTCATTCTTTATACTCAATTTTACTGCGAGCTTCCCTCACTTCAAAACTAGTCCAGCCCATATCACCCTGCACAGCTTCATTTGCAGTCTTCCCGTTAGCCCCTAATGCAAGGCGACCCACTGACCTTTGGTTCACATCGAGTCCTGATTGTACCCTCGATTTAAAGCAAACAACCGGATTTCCAAAAGTAAGTCCTGGAACCAATACACCTTTCCACATACCTCGGATTACCTTGTACCTATTGTATCCCCATAGCTCTCTGTGCTTCCATTATGGCTGCATTTCTCTTCCCCTTCACTGTTATTGTTTTTTCCTGTGTATCCATCCATATACCAAGGTATTCATATTCTGTTACCCGAGCTATTTCCTGGCCCTGTATTGCCACTGTCTGTTCATTGTATTCATTGAATACCATAACACCAGATTTTCTAATACTAAATTTGAAACCTAAATTGATGCCTTCCTGTTCACAGATATTAGCCAGACGTTGCAAATCACTTTGCTTGTTAGCTAGCAACACAATATCGTCCGCATAAAAGAAACATGGAAGCTGCTGCTCTACTACTGTATCCGCCTGTTTGTATGAGAGATTAAACCCGATATTACTTGCTTCTAGCGCCCTCTCCCTCCTCACCATGTGCATCATAAACAGCAGTGGGGCTAAAGGGCGCCCTTGCCTCAGTGCCTTGTAGATATGAACTTTCTCCTCGCTCCTCATCGCTTCCCACTCAACGCAAACGGTATTTTCTAGGTAAATCTCTCTCAAAATCTGTAGACAGTCGTCACTTAAGCCTTCCCCTTGCAGAATATCCCACAAAATGTTGCGGTCTACGTTGTCATAGGCTCCTGTAATGTCTAAAAAGGCCACATATAACGGTCTGATTTCTACTTTTGAAATTTCAATACAGTGAGTAAGAACAAATAAGTTATCATCTAAACGCCTACCTATTCTGAAGCCATTTTGAACTTCTCCCAAAATACTATTATTATTGGCCCATGTTTGAAGCTTTAATTTGATTGCCTGCATTGCTAGCCTGTATATTACCGATGGAATCGTCAACTGTCTATACGAGTGAATTCTATCTTTTTCCACCTTACCTTTTTAAATTAAATTCATTCTACTTTGTCGCCAACTGTCTGGTATTCGTCTATCTTTTAAAGTTTTTTCCACTGCTTTCACCAGAGCTTGCTTTCTTTTTGGTCCTAGCTCATTATACAGCCTAACGAAAACCTCGTCTAGCCCTGTGGCTGTGCGCTTAGGAATTTTCTCTTCGGCTTTCCTCCAGTTGAAATTTGTCAGCACCAGCTCCTTTTCCACCTGTGTCTTTTTCGTGCTCTTTTTTTATTCAAATAAAAGCTATGCATCGCCTTGGAATTACGCGGCTGTTATTTTTCGGATGTAATTTATTGCCGCTTCTCCTTCCAGTCTGTTTTCATCTTCGCCTATGACATGTATTGTTGTTGACTTCCCGCCTAATAATTTTCTGTGGTTCCCAAATACTCTAGGTGAAGCCTTCTTTTTCTCACGTATTTATGTCAACCAACGCTCTCTTTCACCTTTTAATTTTGCTTGCACCAGTATTTGAACCATAGGCTTTTTCTCCCGGTAAATGCGGCTTCTTTGCCTGCCTGTGCTCTCGGGATGCTTTCTGTCGTTCGGCGATCGCTTCTCGTATCTCCCTGTTCCACCAGCTTTTCGGTTTCTTTTTTCTTTCCCAGCGAACATGTTCTTTACTTTTCTGTATTTCTGTCGTTATTACACTTAGAAGCTCACATCGCAATGCTGAGTGCAGCACCATCACGCGGCCACTGTGGTGGTAGTATGAATCGAAGGAGCGCTATTTCGCCGCGAACATACGGGTGTTGGTGCCACCTCTACTTCTCGCCACCATAGGCGCTCGGGTGCCACGAGCACATCAAAATTGGATTTAACCGCTCTTTCTGCGCATGTGTGAGGAGCACTGGTTGCGAGAAGGAAATGTGGGGACTTTCGGACCTTGACATTTTTCTTCGCCTGGGTACTACGAAGGAGAACATTGTGTGCTCCGTTTGTCCCTAGCCAGGCTAGCAGCCCAGAATGGACAAAATGAGAGGCGAGGAAGCCGTGTCAGAGGTGAGTTTGCCTTTCTTTTAGGACGGTAGCGTATTAAATTCTGACAATCACAGGGGGATACGTTTGGAAGTCAGGTGTCTTCTTGGATGACTTTAATGGCAAATCTTTGCATCGTGCCAATGCATTGTTCATTGCGTCGTTGAGCTTACCGAACACTTAAGGAGATTCGCGCGGGAACGGTAACAGTTTATGATATTAGAGGCTTGATTGCGCAACATTTGGACGACACACACAGAAGAGAAACACATCACCACAGAGCGCTACTTGCAACTATCGTTTTATTCCCTTGTCAATGGAATAAATACTTGAAGATACTTGGGGGGGGGGGAGGGTAACAACAAAAACGAAAAGATTTTTACAAACATGGCCATCCACCAATGCCAAGCCAGCTTTGTCATGTGATCATTTTTGGCATCGCAAAAAAGGAACCACGATACAAAATTCCAAATTAGCGCGCAAGGAAATATGTTGCCTTTGCACTAAGGGAGACTGATGGCATGCTCACGCACATACTTCCCAAACGTGCAATCTCAGCGGCTTCGATTATTTCTCGCATCATTTGGCAGCCATCTTTGCTCGCAATCTTGCATTTCTTAAAGAATGGCCGACATCCGCAATCTCTACAATGTATCCCGAGGTGCCCGGCGACTGCTTTTGAAACGTTATAGCCATGCTCCTTTAATCTTTCATTCAAACCTATACCAGTCTGTCCGGTATAGTTTCTGCCGCATTGAAGTGGAATAGAATATACCACTCCCTTAGTGCAGTAGACGAACATTTTTCTGTGTTGTGTTTCACAGTCTCGTTTCTGTGTGACACCTGGGTTTACCTTTGCACACATGCTCAGCAATTATTCCTGGGCGGAAAATACTACTTTTACATCGCATCTTTTACCAATTTTCTTTACTCGGTGCGCTATCGAATGGATATACGACATCATCACTATTTTTTCTAGTGTGCTTGGACCGCAAGGCTCCTTCCCAGATAATGGTGCCCTGGTTCCGATTTCCTTGCGCAAACATTGTGCCACAGATACTAATACATGGAACGAATAACCTGCCCCCGTAAGCCTGCGCGTTTGCTGCCGAAAGCTGTCAGCAACGCTGTGATGGCACGATTTTTGCAACGCCTTTCTGCAACATGACTTAACTTTGGGTCGTTTTACGACTTTCGAATACGCAGATTCCAAGGGCAAAAGAGGCTTATTTGCACGCGGTTCGTATTGCCAAGAACAATGACTAGAGCCCAGACTTAGTTTTAAGTCAAGAAGCCTAACTGATCCAGCGTCTGGCTCTTCACTTGTGATCACCAATGGCTCTAGCCACTCTATGAAAATTCTTTCTATGTGTGTCAACGGCGATTGAGTCATGTTTTTAACATTTTCCACTAGAACTAAATAATCATCATCAAACCTGAACACACGAGCAACCCGTCAATTCATGAGGCGCGCCGCTAGGGTTCTGTCAATGTTGGCTAGGAACAAGTCGCTCAGAATCGGTGCGATAGACGAACCTATACATATTCCTTGTTTCTGAAGAAAAATGTTTCCATGCCAAGACACGTAGCTGGATCTTAAATACAAGGACAACAACTCTAAAAAGGCTTCAACATGCATCTGTGAATCGTTTTGAAAGGCAACGTTTCCGTAATCGTCAATACATTGTTCAATGCACAACAAGAGCTCTTTGTGAGGAATAGAGTAAAATAAGTCTTTGACATCAAAAGAGTAAGCCAAATACATCTTGAAACAATTTTCTCGTAGGAACGCAATAACTTGCTCAGAATTTTTTATTAAAAAGGTGTCGTCAACTTCCAGTAATTTTAACTGGGCCTGCAGGAACGAGGCTACCGGCAACTGCCAGGTGTCTTTAGCAGTGACAATTACCCTAAGCGGGCAGTCTACTTTATGGGCATTTGCTGTGAAGAACATTTGTAAGATTAATTTTCTCTTTTTATCAAGAGACTTATCCAGATTATCTAGTTTCCATCTGGCGCACAACTTCTTAACTTCATTTTTTAATTTAGACAAGCAGACACTGGTGCGGCTGTCAAAAGTCGCTCTGATGGCTTCTGTTGCTTAAGATAAATACGATTCCTCAGATAACACGAAGACGCCTCCTTATTTATCCGCTGGAATTAAAGCCAGCGAATGATCCTTTAGGCAGGACGCTGCTTTTTTGACCAGAACAACGTTCATAGGTGTCTTGCATCTCACCAAAACGTCGATGCCTTCGGACAAACAGCGGTCAGATTCACTTTCCGGAACCAACTTGGACACGCGCTTGACGATGCCCAGAAGAGATGGCGGAGAGAGCTTAGGTTGAACGGCAAACTTTGGTCCCTTCGACAGAACGTCCTTGATGGGTTCCGGTAGCGCCACCTCGCCTCGTATGGGGATAGGAGCCAATGAGGAGACGGTCGTTCGCTACATAGACGCTCTTATCTGCGAAAGCATCTGCATCCACATGAATTCATCTGTCGCATCCGGCAGGTTCCTAAAACTACGCCAGTCACGCTTGCCTCTTTGTGAACCTGATCCATGCACATGTGAGAAGAGGCAGTCCCTGAAGAAACGTACTTGCTTGTGAAATTCGGAGTGCAGAAGCTTGCATACCCCCCCCCCCCCTCCCGATTATCTTCCAGTATTTATTCCATTGACAAGGGAATAAAACGATAGTTGCAAGTAGCGCTCTGTGGTGGGGGGGGGCCTTTCTCGTCTGTGTGTGTCGTCCAAATGTTGCGCAATCAAGCCTCTAATATGCTATACCAACATGCCCAGTCCTCAATCTTAACAGTTTATGAGTTCAACTGTTTGTATGTGAAAGTAAAAGTGAACGTCGCTAAGCAATTTAATAGCCTAGATAATTCTGACAGCTGTACAGCAACACTGGCAAAGCATCAAGCCACGCCGACGTACGCTTCGATGAACTGGAACGCATTTCGTATCCTGTGTGTTAAAGTGCGAAACATGGACGTCGCCATGCAATGTTTCATAGCTGTATATAGACCCTTGTCAAAGCTGTACAGCAGCAGTGATCGGCTACGCGGTACAGATTTGTAGTTACTCTCAGGTGCGTGCGTGCGTGCGTGCTTGCATAGAATTAAGGAGCGCGTACCGAATTCCCGTCACAATCATGTATACAGAGCGTCTAAAAGTGGGAGCTGAAGAGAACACTAATTCTAACATTTAGACAGCATTCTTACTGCTTAATTTGTGGTTAGCCATGCACAAAGGCGTTTCACTAAACAATGAGTCGTAATACGCAGCGCGTATGCGGCAAACAGGAGAGAAAAAGGCGAGAACGAGGTGAGGCAGCTCTACATTCACCTCTTTATTGAAGTCGTGTTTATTACTTGTGTAATGTCAGCGCACTCAGTTTGTTAAGTCACAGTTTTCCTCTGCTCTTTAATTCTTTCTTGAATCTGGAAGATCTGCCTGAATGCATGTGTATCAGATTTTGTCCCCCATCAGATTTAATGGTACATTTCACTTCGAGATAACCGACACACTTCCCAAACCCCAGGATACTACTCGTAGTTCACTGCAAGTGAACACTGCGAACTGAACTATTTTTATGAGCAGCATGCTCTTGCTGCTCATAAGGCTCGAACTGCAGCAAAGTGATTGAGTTGTCCACTAGTGGAGCATTTTTTTTTGGCACGTGATGTACAGTGTTAAGGCTGTGCAAACAGTTGCAGAAACCACAACCTCTTGCCTGGCGTGCATGCTGCATGATCGTGCGTCCATTATTTTTTCTCCGCGCTTTTTTCACTCTAAGCCACCACACCCATATTTTCTTGTTTTGTTTTTTTGTTCATCTAAGAACCCACCAATGCTGCTTCCTCTGCTTTCTCCTTTTCTGTGGCAATCACTGGTATGAAATCTCTCTTGCCTAAGTGTACGTCCCGATGACTTCATAAAGCGGCCATAGACAATTTAATCACATGGTATGGACTCTTGATCATATCAAAAGTAAGGGAATTATCATTTAGCTTTTCTTTCCTTGTTGTACAAAGGCTTCTAACTCTGTGTGATGAAATTTCACTTTGTGCCAAACAACTGATCATACTTGACGAGTTGCTTCCAATGACTACATTTTTTGTGTAGCAAAAGTTCACACAGGTGCCAGATGCCTCAAAGAACTTCGCAAAAGGTTTTCCTTTTTATTTGATTTCTTTATTTATAATAAATCACAGCTATATATATATATGTATGTATATGTATATAAGGAAGGCAGGGACGTTAACCAGTCAAGAGTCTCGTTGGCTACCGTATGCTGGGGGAAGGGTGAAAGGGCAGATAGACAATGGAGAGAGACGGTATAGGAGACGTGCACGGACAGTCATCGAGTACAAGACGCTCATGCAAACCACACGTTCTCAGAAAGCACAAAAGTGCCTTCACTGCCTTCTGAGCCTATGATCGGTGAGGACGGTGCTCTAGTACTGTCTGTTCACTCAGAGGACGATCATCTAGTTTCCTCAATGTGTTGGACAAAAATTCTCTTTGTGCTTGAAATCGAGGTGAGTGGCACAATAAGTGGCCAATGTTCTGCTTGCATCTGCAAACATCACATGCATGACTATCAGCCATTCCAATTAGTGCAGAGTAAGCTTTCGTGAAGGCAACTACCAGCCACAACTGACAGAGAAGAGACGCTTCGCGTAGGCGCAGTGCAGGTGGAGGTCTGAGTTGCAGTGAAGGGTTTAGTCACTGCAATGTGGTGTGCCTTGTATGTATGGTATTTCACTCTGCTAAGGATAGCGTGTATGCTAGAATGCAAAGTTGTCTCGCAGCGTCTGTACTTGAGAAAGGAATGGGGACGCAGCGGTCTTGTTTGTTGTATGTCCGAGCTACCTTATCTGCGTCATCATTTGCAATGATACCACAATGACTTGATATCCATTGAAATAAGATATCATGGCCTTTTTATCCCAAGTGGTGGACAACTTCTGCAATTTCACACGTGAGCTGATTGCGAGTGTCTTGTCAGAGAAACGACTGCACATATTGCAAAGGCGGTCTTGAATCGCCGGAGAAGCATTCAGTGAATGGGCACAGAGGAATAAACAGAGTTATATCAGCACACAACAAATAAAAGCACTGGAGTGATATCAGCGTAGTATACAGATATAGTCGGTATATAATACAAGGGAATGTGGTATCCTTAAACAATTTAAAAATGCCTGCCCAGTTCACGAGAGTGGTTACGGGCAGGGGTCGTGACGATGGCCTCAGGAAGATCATTCCAAAGTGCAATGGCGCTTGGTAGTGCAGATTAATTAAAAGTTTGAGCGCTTCCAGAAATGTGTTTGATGCTCAGGTTATTAGGTAGACGTTGTGATGTGGCGTGTGGGAGGGTGAATTGGTAAGCGACGAGGCGATAGGTTATGAACGTATTTATACAGTAGACATAAAAGTGAAACAGAGCGATGGGTATACAACGACTGGAGGTCTTCTTGTGTAAGGTTAGTAACACAGAAACGGCGGTAGTAGTTAGATTATTTAATTTTCGTGGCCCTATTTTGGATCAACTCTATCTTCTTAACAGGTACTTCTGATGAGGAGACCAGGCTGCTGAAGTGAATTCTAGCTGCGGGCAAAAGAAAGTTATATAGGCTAATTTACGTACAAAGGAGTTAGAATTATACAAATTATGATGCAAATAGACAAATGTTTAGGGGCCTTTGCACAAATGGTAGTTATGTGCTCCTTTCAGAAGGTAGGAGTTATCTTAGGCAGGTGTATGAAGAAGCATGAGATAACATTGTATTGTTTCTAGAATTTTGGGATCTAGATGTAGAGGGCATACGACTGAACGAAACTGCCTTGCTTTTAGTTAAAGATCATTAGCCATTTATAACACCAGGAGTTGATAGCGTTAATGTCATTTTGAAGGGTAAGATGGTCATTATCTTTTTTAATAACCTGGCATTGCCATTCCGTCCCATTCATTGCCAGAAAGCCTTTTACTGGAAGTTATTGACACGTGCACATGTTGATCTTTCTCGGGTTACCACGTTTCACTGCTTAACAAATGTTATCGCACAGCGCAGGACGCGCCTGCATGTATAGGGAGTTTCTGGAATATTATGGATGCTTCTATCCGCTGTCTGTTATCGCCGAACCTTGTGGTATCTGATTTCATCGCGTGACGCCAATGGTGTAGAATTTTGTGGAAGACACGCCGGTCACAGCAATTAATCTGGAACATTCCACAGCTGCTGTATAAAAGCCGACGCGCTTGACCCGCTGATCACATTTTCGACGATCGCCGACTATGTTCGCCGCTCTCGTTGTGCTTTAAGTGTAGCCTGTTTTGTGGGCACAGGTTCGCCCGATAAAAGCTTGTTTTTTTCTTTCACAGTATTGCTACTGTGTTCTTTAACGTCACTACCATGTGAAATCTGGTGGAGGTGCTTTGCGTCCATGTACCGGACGCCCCCACATAGCCGTGACCCAAGCCCGCACGCGGAAGACAACACCAACGTCGCCAAGAACCAGCGAGGTAGCCGCAGGTTGCAAGGACTGCCCCCGGAGCACGGGCTTTTGCCTGAGACGACCAGGAAGATTGTCACCAAGTCTACCCCAATGGCAGCCCCAGCGTTCTCCGTGGTGCTGCAGCAGCCCAGGGAGCCTCCGACGTTCCGCGGTTCAACGTTCGAGGACCCGGAAAGCTGGCTTGAGACGTATGAGAGAGTCCCTACATTTAACAGCTGGAACAGCGACGACAAACTGCTACATGTCTTCTTCGCATTGGAAGACGCTGCCAGGACGTGGTTCGAGAACCGAGAAGCCAACTTAACGACCTGGGACCTGTTCCGAAGCGGCTTCCTGCAGACATTCGCAAGCGCCGTACGCCGAGAACGAGCCCAAGCGCTATTAGAAACCCTGGAAAAAATGAAACAACCCCGATCTTCACGGAGGAAATGAGCCGTCTATTCCGCCACGCCGACCCTGAAATGCCCGAAGAAAGTCCGTCTACTTATGCGTTGTGTGAAGGAGGAACTTTTGCCGGAATGGTACGAAGCCCAGCGAAGATCGTCGACGAGTTTCTTCGCGAGGCCACCAGCATCGAGAAGACACTCGACATGTGAAACCGGCAATTCGACCGCCGCACGAACTCGACAAACTACGCCGGAGTTCAGTCACTGGTCACGGAAGACCTGTGCGAGACTATCCGAGTGGTCGTGCGGGAAGAGCTACAGAAGCTGTTCCCATCATCACAGCCTCAAATGGCTTCGATTGCCGACGCCGTACGTGAGCAGCTCCAACAATAACCCTGAATCGCCGCAACCTCAGCCGCAAGCGATGACATACGCCGCTGTAGCCCGCCGTCACGGTCCCCTTCCGCGCCCACGGCAGGGCCCAGTGCGACACAGTTTCGTCGTCCACCACCACCCCGTAGCCAGTATGCCAACCCCTCACCTCACGCGGCGTTCCAAGGAAGAGTGACGTTTGGCACGCCCCCGATCACTGTCCGCTTTGGTATCACTGCGGAGAAGCCGGGCACATCTACCACCGATGCATATACCGGAAGATGGGACTCCGAGGGTTCGCTGTTAACGCGCCGCGACCACAGATTGGCGAACGACCTCGCGATATCGCCGCTAACCTCCCCGCCACTCAGTGAAGCACTCGACGACCGTCCCGTTCGCCGTCACCAGGCCGCTACCTGTCGCCACAGCGCCGACCATACACCGGCCCAGCCCGGGGCCGCTCTGCGAGCCCGTATCCGGAAAACTAAAAGCAGCAACCGATGGAGGGGCGGTTGCTTTTCGTCGAACTGGCGAAGATCCTCCGCCGCCGACGAAGCTGGCAAAGAAACTACCTCTACGACATAACGACACGCCACCATTCCGACGAAGTGTGGAACCAAAGAATACGACGACGAAAGGCAACCTGACAACGCCACGTACCCGCCACAGGTCAACGGGACGCAGCCGTGATCCGACGACAAGACCCAACTGTAACGCAGGACAAAGAACTACCGACCTCGGCGTGCTTCTCGACGGCCGCGCAGTTACCGCCTTAGTAGTCACAGGAGCCGATTACTCCGTCATAAGTGAACCCATCGCCGCCCAGTTGAAGAAAGTTAAGACTGCATGGGAAGGCCCTCAAATTCGGACCATTGGAGGACACCTCATCACGCCGAGTGGAGTCTTCACGGCAAGAATTACCGTTCATGACCGGACTTACCCTGCCACCTTCGTTACCCTCCAACATTGTTCACGCGACATCATTCTCAGCATGAAGTTCCTAAACCAACACGGCGCAGTCATAGACCTGAAGTCGAAGTCTATAACCCTGTCGGAAGATCAAGCGATACCGCCAGAAGGCTCTCGTAGCCACCATGCCTTGAGCGTGCTCAAAAGTCAAGTCAGGATCCCGCCCCGCTCCAGCATTGTCATTTCCGTCGGCACCGAAACACCTGCCGACGTAGAAGGCGTCATCGGCGGTGACCTGTGACTACCGCTAGACCGTAAAATTTGCGTCGCAAGAGGGACCGCTCGACTGCACGGAGGAAAAACGAAAGTGTTGCTGACAAACTTCAGCCAGGAGTTCAAGCACATCAACAAGGGCACGACGATAGCGTACATCGAGGAACTTATGGAAACACGCAATGCGTTTGTCCTCTCGGATTCTGCCGCATCTACTCCGGCGACCGTAGTTCCCGAAATAGACTTCGTCATAGATGCAAGTCTCCCCATGATTAAGCAACAGCAGCTCAGAAGTTTACTTCGACGACACAAAGAGTGCTTTTCGACGTCATCAAGAATTCGACAAACACCGGTCGCAAAGCATCGCATAATAACCGAAGAGTTTGCTCGACCACTCGGCCAGAGCCCTTATCGAGTTTCTAAGCGAGATCCTGAGGCTATAAGGCACCAAGTCGACGAAATGCTCCGCTACGACATCATCCAGCCGTCAGAAAGCCCGTGGGCATCTCCTGTAGTCTTGGGGAAGAAAAAGGACGGAACCCTACTTTTCTGCGTCGATTATCGTCGTCTGAACACGATCACGAAGAAGGACGTATACCCCCTCCCACGAATAGACGACGCATTGGATCGCCTCGGCAACGCTAAATACTACGCGTCGATGGTCCTGAATCTGGCTATTGGCAAATAGAAGTCGACGAAAGAGAACGCGAAAAGACCGCCTTCATCACCCCAGACGGTCTCTACGAGTTCAAGATTATGCCATTTGGACTGTGCTCGGCGCCTGCAACGTTCCAGCGCATGATGGACACGGTTTTAGCAGGACTGAAGTGGCAGACCTGTCTCGTATACTTGGATGACGTCGTCGTCTTCGCCGGAAATTTCGACGATCACTTTAGGCGGCTTGCAACTGTACTAGAAGCCATCAGGCCATCAGGGCTTACTCTGAAGCCGGATAAGTGCCGCTTCGCTTACGACGAGCTTCTGTTTCTAGACCACTTCATCAGCAAATCTGGAGTCCGCCCCGACCCGCAGAAGACAGCTGCCATTGCAAAGTTCCTGCAGCCCATCGACAAGAAGGCAGTGCGTAGATTCCTTGGCATGTGTGCCTCCTACAGGCGCTTTGACAAGGACTTTTCACGCATCGCGGAGCCACTAACACATCTAATCAAGGTCGCGATAACGTAAAGCTATTCCAAAAAAAGAAGTATTCCAAATTCCGGATGTCGAAATAACGCGACTGTTTCTGCGTACGGGTGCGGGAACCTGCGACGTTTTTCAATCTGCCCAATCAGCAGCCGCCGTCGTTGCCGGAAGCATATTTTGCTTGTTTTTTACTTGCAAAGGGACCGTATAGAAACTAACATTTATATATTAACGCCTAATAAAATAACAATTGTACGTCGCTGAGAGTAAAATTGTTTTGAAATCTTTTGACGTAAGATAAGTTGAAGCGCGCATGAAAGTAAACAAAAATATTTCACTTTTTTGAGTCATAGCCACACATGCGCCAATTCCGCATTCAATCCATTTCGCTACGCACGCGTAAGATGGCGGCTACGTGAAAACAGCTGATCCGTTCTGTGGGCCGCACTTGGTGTATTTTTGTCCGTAACGCTGCCTGATTAGATGAAATCTTGGCGTACGAGATGTACTTTCGCCCCAGAAGAATTTTGGAAGCTGTGAACATCATGAAGACTGTGAAAGCGTAGTGCTCGGTGAGTAAACACATCATTCTTTCTTGTGCTTAATGACTGAGCAGTAGCATCTGAACATCTGCGGTTATCGCATGGTGTTCACTTTTGCTTTTATTCGCATAGGATAAGGAAAAATTGATGAAGGTTAGAAGGCATTTTAACAAATAGCTGGTAAGTAAACTTTTTCTATAAACGATCGCAACTATCTCCGAATGTAGGTCCTCATTTAAATCGAAGGTGGTCTGTAACAGAGGCTCATTTTTTCTTCTCTGCCACACACTGCTGCGCAGTGATACATTCCCCCGTGCGGGCGGTACAGATACTCCGCCAACCCGCCAACAGCCGCTGGAGGATAAAGCCTGCAGGGCACATGCCGAGTATGCGCGGCAGGGGCAGGGGCAGCTGGCTAAGGCAGCGAACGCGGAGGCCGCCAGTTTCCACCAGCTGCTGCTGCTGCTGCTGCAAAATAGGCAGGTACGTACAACTTGGCCAGGTCATTTTTTAAAGAGGTGATTAGTGCGCATGGTAATGTACATTACAACCATATTACACATGAGAGGCATCTGTAGTCATTTGGCTCATGCACGTTTATACATCTCCTTTGAGGTGTTCTTTAACGCATAGCAACTTACAAAACATGTCCATGGTTGCATGTACCACCACAGCATGATCATCTTTTGTTTAAGAATTCAACTAGTCACGAATACTGTCTTCTGACAGGCAGAGGCAGCTTGGTAGGATTTGCTACGTTTCACATATTTTAAACATAACAGACCATATACGTTTGAACGGCCATTTCTCATGCATATGTAAATGATCTTGCTGCCCTCAAGAGTAACCTTGCTGAACCTGTAACAGTTGCAAACAGTGCGAATCCAACATTTACATTGCATAACCTGCAGCTGAAGTAAGTAAATTTGTTTCGCAGCATCATCAGCAGCTGGTGGAGGAGCTGAGGGCGACGCGGGTGGTGCAGCAGCAGCTGGCAGCAGAGATGCGCGGTTTGAGAGAGGCCACTGGCCTCATCGCGACAACACTGCGCCAGCTCCTGGCTGCCCTGGCTCGCCTCCGCAAGCAGCCTCAGCCATGAGGGACAGTTCACCCCCCCCCCCCATATCATCCTTTAGTACTAGTAGGTACAAGTGTTGCCTTTCTTTCGGTTCAAATCACCGCTGCTGCATTTGGTGTAGGTGCCCATACGTCCTCGAAAGCTGTTGTGCCGAGTTGTAGCCAGTCTTGTGAAATTATGTGCTGGTCACGTGCGACCATGGCAGCGAAAACTGATAGTGCAGTGATGTCACTTGAAACACGAATGCATGTATTTTTCTGTATGTAGCACTAAAGGATGATATGACTGTTTTTCCTACATTTCTTACCCTAATCATTTTTTTTTCAAGGTAATTTCTTTTCATGTGTATTTTAACTTGCAGTGGAAGTTTGCCCAAGTGAGACGTTATAAATTATATGTAGAATTTTCGCCATATTTCCGCTAGGTGTTGTTCACTTTTGTTTTGCTGCTACTGATATGTTTCAGTGCGCACCGTTCTTCGAAGGAAGATTTTTCCAAGGAAGAAATACACTATGCAATCACTTTTACAGCAACTTCGGCATTGTCTCGCACACATACAGGTGCACTTAACTACAATGCTGTGATAACTGGAAATGAATTTTCATGCCATATATATGTCATGTTTGCAATGTCAAACATTTCGTGCCTACGCAATGCAAAGTGGCCGAATTGGAATTTTTTTTAACACCACGCGGCTGTTACTTGTGATAGTTATTCTGATATTTCAGGTGTCCTTACCTATATTATAAGTACAATCTAGTCCCCGCTGTAGTTGAGCACAGTTCGTGACATACATAATATAGCCATCGATGTGGCCACTATTTTGACATTCGCTGCCAGGCTGCTCTTGCAGCCGTTATATGAAATACCATTGAAGTGCCAAGCATTTTCTCACTTGTCGTTCCTTAAAAGCATGTGATGGCTGTTTTATATTGTGATCTTATTATGGCACTAGTCATTGAAATGATACAATTTCGTGCTACAAACATGCTGACAACATAATAGACAAGACATCTTTCTTGCTGTTAAGTTGCTGGACGAAGATAAATGGTTGTGCGCGAGTTAAAAAAACATCGTTATGCTCGCGTCATATTTATGCAATTTACCATCTGCCAACGGCCCATTGGTAGTGTACTGGGTCCCATGTAGTGAACATCACACGGCTATTTTGGCGCCATGAAGTCATGCTCTGTGTACTTGTCTGTCATTTGCTTTGATGAAAGATGGCATTGAAGATGGATCACATGGTTTTATTTACAATGCAGATAAAAATAAACGATTTTAAACAATGCAAGTGGCACTTGAAATGAATATTTACAATTTGTGTTCCTTCAATTTCAGAACTATTTACATATGTCCACTCTCCTGAGGGAGAATAACGCGTTTGACATGCCAGACGATCATTTTCGGCATAACTTGGCCTTATGTCAAGGAATTGTGCGGTGGCTGTGCGGCAAAACAGCGCAGGGCCTACAAGGTGCGTGAGAATAGTGCACATGGTGGAGCGAGAAGTGTTGTGCTTGGCAGCAGCCCAAATAGGAAGCGAGGAGACGAAGACCAATATCCTCCCATGCACAGTGCAAATGGCGGTGACAGTGTCGGTGATGACAGAAGCAACAGTAGCAGCAGCAAATCATTTGGCAAACCCCAGCTGCCCAGAGAACTGGCTACAACATTCTGCTGATGAACACAGAGTTCTATCCACAGGTAATAAATGAAAGGCTCTCATGTAGTGTCACAGTGGAATGATGCAATCATCTACTGTAGTGACAGCTCACTGGCAGAGGACACGTGAAAACGCTGGTTATGATTGAGAAGATTCGATAAAAAAACAGCACGCTATCCACTAATTGCTCACATTTCTTCACATTGGTTCCTGCCCTCTATTAGGTGTGTAGACAGCAGTAATAAACATCTGCCTGCGGTGTCAGGCACGTGTTTATTGCTGCTGTCGGTGCTGCTGTCGACGCAGCCGCCTTCGCACCCTTTTCAGGTAGTGCTTGTGCTGCTGCCGTGCCGTGCCGAAGGAGCTTATAACATTATCCCGGGCAGCACAGCCTTTCAAGTACATTATGCGTGCTGCCCTCACTCGGGGAACTCTCTGTGGGGAGGGGTTGCCACTTTCATCGTCGCTACTGCTACTGCTGCTGTCATTACTAACGTCATCCAACACGCCACCTTGGTCAAGACACAAATTGTGCAACACTGCACATGCTGCAACAATGTTGGCAGCACGGTCTGGTTCGTAGTGGAGGGCGCGGTACCGCTGAAGGCAGCGAAAGCGGCTCTTCAGAAGCCCAATGCACCGCTCCACTACGGACCGCATGGCAGCATGTGCAGTGTTGTACCTGCCTTCTGCAGTGTGTATGGGAGGGTGGCCTGTGACTGGGGTCAGGAGCCATGGTTCCAGGGGGTAGCCGCTGTCACCTACAGGATCATAAAACATGGTATGAAATCTGCACAAAGTTTAGTAGGCGAAGCATGGGTCATGTAAAATGCACCTACTACAGAAAGGCTGCAATAAAGGAATATACATGCTGAGCACCTGACGCAGCTGTGATCACAGATAACAATAGCTGGGACATAGTAGCATCCCTATTTGCAGCAAGGCAAATAGGGATGCTTTGTGTAGTCTTCATTCACAAAGGACTATCAGTGTAAAAAAGAATGTGACAACGGTTGCACTGTACACTCACATTAAATATTAGTTTAAAGTACAGCGCAGGTGTGTTGTAACTTTGTTTCGTGCAGATACCATTGGAAAATTTCTACTTCTCATATGTACTCAATAACCTGACTATAACATAAGGGGTTCGGGCTTCAATATTCTCTTACGGTGCGAGCACGCTTTGCTGCATGCTGCCAGAATTGCAACCGTACAAAATTTTCCCGCTGCTCACCGAGGAGGTGTTCACCGGCCTTGACAATATGCCCCTCCAGGAACCGACGACGCAACCACGTAGTTCTCCAGACGTGGGCGTCGTGGTCTGACCCCGGTCGCAGAACGTCGACGGCGAGGATCCGCATGTCTGCGTCGCAGATCTGACGAGAGCGCGCACAGCATAAGCCACGCGTTGCTATGACGGGCAAATTAGACACAAATTAAGATACTTATGAACATTGTGTTGAGGGCGTAGCAGCCTTTGCGGCACGTGAATGCCGCCTTCTGCTCGCCCTTCGGTGCGATGATGGCTATAAGGCTGCCGTCCACGCATCCGATGACGCCGGGAATGGAGCCGCGTCGAAGGAACCCTTCCTTCACGGCCGCCTTCTCCTCCGACGTCCTCGGGAAATGGACCCACTTGTTGCGGGCCCCGGCGTGGACGATTGCCTCCGCCACGCGTCGCACACACTTGCTGACCGCAGGCTGGGTCACACCGATCGTCTGCTCGTTTCCTACCGATGCTTGGAAGCTGCCCGTTGCGAAGAATCGCAACGCGCACAACACTTGTAGCTCCACCGACAGCGCCGTTTTTCTCACGCCTCCGAGTTCCTCCGCCACTTCGTCGCACAGCCATCGCACAGTTTCTTTCTTCAGGCGAAAATGCCGCCGAAACAGATCGTCCGGCATGTCAAACGCATCCTCGGGCTCCCTCCTCCCGCGCCCGGACTGACGAGCCGCCGCAACCGCCAACGCAATCAAGAAGGCCGCCATTGCTTTCTATTCCAAACGGAACGGGGCACTCACCGGTTATTCCACGAATTTGGCGGGTTTGTTCGGCATAATTTAGCATAATGAGTGCGTAAACGTCCCTTTGACGGGGCAGTTTTTGAGCATTCCTGACGTTGCTTGACAGGCAGGAAAAATGGGCGCGGCCTCAAAAAACTCGACCAATGAGCGAGCGGTGTCGATCATTTTGGAATAGAAACAGAACGGAATAGCTCTACGTTATACCGACCCAAATGTGATGTCGAGTTCAAGTGGGAAACGCCACAGACCGATGCATTTCAAGAACTCAAACAACGCATGCAGTCGCCGCCGGTACTTGCACACTTCGACGAGGACGCCGATACCGAAATCCACACTGACGCCAGTAGCCTTGGCCTCGGTGACTTCCTATTCCAGAGGAAAGACCTACTTGAACAGGTGATATCTTTTGCTAGCCGGTCGCTGTCAAAAGCGGAAGGCAATTATTCTACGACTGAAAAGGAATGTCCCGCCATCATTTGGGCTACAGCAAAATTCCGCCTTTACCTACATGGAGGCCATTCAAAATGGTCATCACGCGTTGTGTTGGCTAGCTAACTTAAAGGACCCTTCAGGACGGCTGGCGCGGTGGAGCCTCTGATTACAAGAATACGACATCACTGTAACCTACAAGTCCGGACGAAAACACTCAGATGCTGAATGCCTATCAGGCGCCCCCATTGACCCGCCGTCGCAAGATGACGAGGATGACTACGCCTTTCTTGGAATAATAAGCGCGGAAGACTTCGCTGAACAGCAACGAGCAGACCCGGAGCTAAAATGACTCGTCCATTATTTGGAAGGGCCCACCGACGTTGTCGCTAGGGCATTTAAGCGCGGATTGTCTTCGTTCACGCTTAAAAACAACCTACTCGTGAAGAAGAAATTCTCACCAGTCCGCGCCAGCTAACTTCTTCTTGTTCCGTCGGCGCTTCCTCCAGAAGTACAGCACGCCCTACATGACGATCCGACCGCCGGGCACCTCGGTTTCTCCCGGACGCTATCGAGGATACAAGAAAGGTGTTACTGGCCGCGCCTAACCGTCGGTGTCGTCCGTTACGTCAAGACATGTCGAGAGTGTCAGCGACTCAACACACCGCCGACAAGGCCAGCGTGATCACTACAGTCGATCAAGCCTCCTTACGGACCTTTTCCGCAGATCGAGATGGAGTTGCTGGGACCGTGTCCGACATCAACTTCCGGAAATAAGTAGATCGTCGTGCCGACGAACTATCTCACCCGCTTCCCTGAAACTACAGCGGTACCGAAAGGCAGCGCAGCCGAAGCGGCGAAGTTTTTCGTCGAGAACATCCTGCTGCGACATGGTGCTCCAGAAGTCCTCATCACCGACAGAGGAACGGCTTTTACAGCAGAGCTCACCCAAGCCATTCTGCAATACAGCCAGACGAGCTACAGGAGCACAACTACCTACCACCCGCAGACGAATGGTCTCACGGAGCGCCTGAGCAAGACCCTCGCCGACATGCTAGCAATGTACGTCGACGTCGAGCACAAGAAGTTGTATGCCGTCCTGCCGTACGTAACCTTCGCTTACAACATGGCGGTGCAAGATACAACGCAGATCAGCCCGTTCAAGCTGGTTTACGGCACGAACCCGACGACGACTCTCGACGCCATGCTGCCGCACGGGACCGACGAAGAGAATCTTGACGTCGCTACCTATCTCCAGCGCGCCGAAGAAGCCCGACAGCTCGTCCGCCTACGGATGAAGACCCAGCAGCGTACCGACAGCCGACACTACAACCTCTAACGACGCTACGTCCAGTACCAGCCTGGCGACCGTGTTTGGGTTTGGACCCCAATACGTCGACGAGGACTGAGTGAGAAACTATGGGGACGCTATTTCGGACCCTGCAAGGTCACCGGATATGTTGGCGAACTGTACTGTAAGGTCGTGCCAGACGGCATTTCGCAGTCATAGCGGCGCCGCGCACGATTTGAAGTGGTCCACATAGTGCGTCATAAGCCCTTTTACGCACGCTGACGAACTTCCTTATTTTGTTGTTTCTTTGCTACGGGTGTTTTTGTTCACTACTTTCGTTTGTTTGCAGCATCGGTTGATGCTTTTTAGGAGGGGGGTAATGACACGTGTACAGGTTGATCTTTCTCTGTTTACCACGTTTCACCGCTTAACAAATGTTATCGCACAGCGCAGGACGCGCCTGCATGTATAGGGAGTTTCTGGAATATTATCGATGCTTCTATTCACTGTTTGTTGTCGCCGAACCTTGTGGTATCTGATTTCATTGTTTGACGCGAATGGTGCAGAACTTTGTGGAAGACACGCGGGTCCCAGCAATTAGTCTGGAGCGTTCAACAACTGCTGTATAAGAGCAGACGTGCTTGAACCGCTGATCAGATTTTCGACGATCGCCGACTGTGTTCGCCGCTCCCGTTGTGCTTTAAGTGTAGCCTGTTTTGTGGGCACAGGTTCGCCCAATAAAAGCTAGTTTTGTCTTTCACAGTATTGCTACTGTGTTCTTTAACGTCACTACCACGTGACAAACTTAGTGCTAATGTTATTAGTGTAAACTAAAAATAGCAAAGGTGCCCAGGACACCACCCTGTGGTACACCAGATATTACCTCAAAGGGGGAAGAAACGTTATTTACGACAGTGAATCGAAGGCGACAAAATAAGAAGTTTCTTCTAATCCACTACAAAGTTAAACGGTGAATCAAAAGGGCTCATAATTTTGCAATAGGACAGCAACAGGCTACATGGTCAAACGCTTTAGAGTAGTCCAGAAAGGTGCACTCCGTTTGAAGGTTATGATTCATGTTTTAATGTAGATCTGTAGTTAATTCAAGTATTTGTGTTTCACAAGATAAAATTTTCCGAAATCCATGCTGGTTAGTGAAAAAGAGGTTGTTGGACTCAAGGTGGTTTTAAAGGTGTGATGAAATAATGTGTTCGAGAAGTTTGCAGCAGATACAAACCAGCAAAATGAGACGGTAGTTTTCGGCTGCCTGTCAACTTCCTTTTTTAAATATGGGAACAACCTGAGCAATTTTAGAGTCGGCCGGTAACTGTCCAAATGTTAATGACTGCTTAAAAAGGTGGAATAATATTTGACCTGAAATGTAAGAGGTATTTTTTAGTATTTTAGAATTTATATTCTCAATGCCACTAGATGCAGATAGCTAAAGTTTAGGTTAGGTCTCAAACCAGAGACATGCCTTCCAGCAAGATTGCAATCGGCTCCACAGAACGAAAGCCCGTTTCGCGAACAGGTGGAATGATTTTCTCGAGTGAAAACAGATGAAAAGAAACCACTGAGTTCTGATGCGCAGTCTTGTTCAGAAAGTCACGTTAGGTCATCGCGTTGTAAAGTAACATCGGTGCCCACGCCATTCAGAGCAATCGTTCTCCAGAACTTCTTAGGGATAGACTTCTAGAGAGAAGGCAGGTCGTACGAGTAGTATTTATTTCTAGCTGTTTTTATAGGTATACAATATGTCTCTAAGTATTCTTTGTATTTTGCCCAAGAGGACAAAGTTTGAAGGTGTTTTGTGCAGTCGTAAAGACGATTCTTTTTATTTCTTAATTGTCTGAGTTTTTAATTAAACAATGCGTTTCCTTTATCATCACTTATTTTAATTAAGGGAACATACTTGTCCACCACAACCGACATTTTCACTTTCAAAAGAATATAGTTGTCATTTACAGAGCGAGACAAAAAAGGACAGAAATGTCTGATTAAAGAGACCTCTAACTCAGCATTTATTTCATTAACGTTAGCCTTGTTATAGTCATGAATATTTTTAGCTAACGTCTGAAAAAGTAAGCGTGATGTTAAGTTGCAGCTGTAACATATTACGATCACTAAAGCCATTGATATTTGAAATAGACCTTAGGGATTCAGGATCATTTTAATAGGAGATCGAGGATTTCAGAACCATGAGTGGGTTGGTTGACGAATTGAAACAAATTCTAATCCAAAGTTAGGTGGATGAAATCTTTCGCAGCATAGCAGGAGGATGACAAGAAGCGCCAGTCATTATGCGGAAAGTTGAAATCACAGAAAAGATAAATAATATTGGCAGGGCAGCGTTTAGCAGCCAGAGATATATTCCTCCACTGATCCGCAAACGAAGGACCGGTATCTGGCGGACGATAGCATACCCCTAGTAATATTTGTGTGGAATATGATGAACATGCGACGAAAACAATTTTGAGTGCCGTGTTTGTGTCAACAACTGAAGTTACAACCTTCTCGTTAACTGAAATGGAGGCGCCAACATCATATTCTCCATTCAATCGCGCCGGAATATGTTGTACTGTTTGCCGTCTTCGAAAAGTTCTTTATTATGGATTTTGGGATTTAGCCATGTTCTGTTAGTACAAGAATGTCGGAACAGCTATCTTCAAGGAAAGAGCACTGTCGATCGCGTTTAGGCAGAAGACTGCGTATGTTAGTAAACGATAGCTGAAGCGGATGCGATAGCTTGTTGCTCATGCGTAAGCATTTTCTCTTCTCTAGCTATATGGCGCATGTCACGACTGTGTTAGATGCCTCACAGTCAGTATCAATCTTATTGTCCATGCGTAGATTATCGACATGTGACTTGAAGGGTTTTTTTCGGTGCCTTTGCAAACACTATCCACTTTTTTCCTTTGAAAAGTGGGCAAGTTGGAGCCTTTTTATTCTTGGGCAGCGCACATACAAATGAAACACAAGAAAGAAGACGGAACAAGCACTGGTCTAACAACTCTTTAACAACTTCACGGCTTTATAAGTCTTGTTTCCTAATTTAGCCACTGAATTCGCCATTTTACGCCCATTGTTGATCTTGTTGACCTGGAAAATGTTTGGCGTTGTCGAAGTTACGACTTAGTACTTAGCATGAAACAATGCTTTAAAACATTGTGCTGGCTTTCCACTTCCATCATCACGCCACTGTGTCATTTTGATCTGGCCTCTCTATCAGAAGTACAGTGTTCACCCAGTACAAACTTAGATATGACGAGGACATAAGGCGCTGCTACAGCATTTTAAACACGGGACTTTCCGACAGATTGTGACTTCACTGTGTGACGCAGGATTGTACGGTGACACTGCATACCCCTAGGAACACCTTTGCGGGCTGCGTGACAGTGCCCACAGAAACAGTTTGTGTGTACGTGCGTGTGTGTGTACTTTTTTTTCTTTTTTTAACCCTTCTCTCTCTCTCCCCTATCCCGTCCCCTTGCCCCTCCCCCCAGTACAGGGTAGCCAACCGGAGATGATCTCTGGTTAACCTCCCTGTCTTTTCTTTGCATTTCTCTCTCTATCTCTCACCCTACTTTGTCACCATCTAAATTCTTAAGTCACCACCTGTCAAATATCCCCACCGCCCTCTCATATTTCGTCGCATCCTGGGAACGAGGCGTCCCACAACTTAGCCCGAGGTTTCGTCAACCGGGCAGTGGGCGAGCCGGTCCTGAGGTCGGCCAAAGACACCTTGACAACCTACCCTGAGATTACATTATATTATAGAAACAACAGAAGGGGGCTTCCGCCGCCGGACAAAAGCCTTAATAAACATCAACAAGTGGCCTTGCGGAAGCTACAAACTAACACCTTCCCCAACCCCTATATATACTCCAAGGCCTACTCAGGAGTCTACACCCCCGAAAGTAAGCTCTGCGGGGTCACAAAGGCAGATATAAAACACATTTTATTCGAATGCGACAGTCTTAATCCGAAAAGAGAATGGCAACTCTCTAACGAGCAACAGTGGGAGGATGTGGTGTCTAGCTCAGACCCGGCGGTTCAACTGCAGGCCAGCAACTGGGCTTTGGAAGTCGCCGAAAAACAGGGCCTCACGACCATAACAAGTAGCACTAGAACTGATCGCACGGCTACCTCACGCACCCATGGGAGCCCATTAAAGTCAACCAAATCCTTTCTGTTGACGAAATAAAATTGTTACCACCACCAAGCCTTTCGCTCAAGAGACGACGCACTTCCTTCGTATTATCGACGGCATCAACGCCAACCAAATCCTTTCCGACCACGCTATTTTAGTCACTTTGGATGTTTCTGCCCTTTACACCAATATACCCATGAGTGAAGGAATCGAAGCCGTTTCTAGATCCCTCGCAATCAATCCCCAAGTGCACGCTCCTGAAGTTTACCTGTCGCTCCTTACGTTAGTTCTCACGCTCAACTATTTCGAATTCGATTCTATTCACTACCTGCAAACTTTCGGCACTAGCATGGGTACGCCATTCGCTCCCACGTATGGGAACAATTTTATGGGAGGGTTTGAAGCAGACCTGTTAAAATCCTACCCTTTAAAACCCAACACCTATCTTCGTTACATTGACGGTATAATTATAATATGGGAACACGGCACCAGCGCGTTAACCCACTTAATCAGCCTTTTCAATCGCTTTGACCCGAGTATTAAATTTACGGCTCACCACTCTCCTAGTCAGATCAACTTCCTGGACACGACGGTATAGATAGAAAACGGAAAGCTGAGAACAACACTTTACGGGATGCCCACGGATAACCAGCAATATTTAGACTACAACAGTCATCACCCACGGCACTGCAAGCAACTAATTCTTGTCGGACAAGTGAAACGAATAAGAAGAATCTGCAGCGAAGACCACGATTACATCCACCACCTAAATGACCTTAAAGCAACGCTAGCAGAAAGGAACTGTCCACAAGTTGCTCTCGATAGAGCTTATGATGCCCCGTCCAGATTGGAGAGACAGTCGGAATTGGCGAAGAAACAGCCCAGACCAGAATCTGACAGACCGCCGGCCTTTATAACAGAATATCCTAATGCACTCCCAAACATAAACAACATCCTACGAAAATACCACTCAATATTATCAAGTAACGAGCGTCTGAGAAAAGCGTTCGCGGATGTACCTAGGGTTACCTATCGCCGAAACAGGAACTTTAAAGACATGTTAGTGCACGCAAAAGTCAGCCAACAACATTTCCCCGTAATAAACGAATGTTGTCGCCCCAGGTGCAAAACCTGCAGGCACCTTCAAAGTAACATTAAAATTAAAAGCACCGCAAATAGTTATACACACGAAACAAAATCTAGCTTCATTGTACAAGTTCAGATGCGATTTATATGCTTGAATGTTCCTTCTGTAAGAAACAATATATCGGTGAAATAGGACTATCAATGAACGTCAGATTAAACGGACATCGCGCGGACACAGCTAAAAAGGTTCTCAAAGCCGTCGCCGAGCATTTCAACAAACCAGGTCATAGCTTTGATGAACTTAAACTCTACATCTTACAGTCAAATTTCCGTTCTGAACGAGAAAGCAAATATAGAGAATCACACCTTATCCATAAGTTCAAGACATTGCAACCAGTAGGCATAAACGTGTCAAACGGAGGTTTAGAATGTATTCGCTATGGTAAATTTCAAGCTATAGGGAACAACACTTCGTTTGGTTTCTTAGCGTACTTTTTTTGCTCTTTCTTTTTTTTCAGCCGGGGTGTCAACGCTGATGACACGCCGGCTAACACGCGTGCGTTGACACGTGATTGACAGATGGCCGGGTTCCTGGCCTTGTGCACAGCATTCCTTTATTCCAGATTCGAGGCGCTACACACCTTCGCTCCTGGCCGCACACACCCGCCTTAAACCAACGCCCCTTAGACAAGAAGGCCTGAGTGCCCGGTGAGTGACGTCACGGAGAAGAGGCCGCGGCGCGCTTGGGGATACGGGTTGAATGAAGGGATCGCGGCTTCGTTCACCTAGCAGCAGTATGCTTCCATTGACCACTCCACATTTTTTCTCCAGTCGGAACTGCGGAATGAGCAGCAGACACCTTACAAAGCATTTATTTAGAGGCACAGATACAAAGCAGCTATGTAAAGCTTGTGCAAGTATTGATGCCAGCAGCTTTTTATAGCGTCGCGCTTTGTCGTCTTTGTAATGCACGTTTTTTAATGAATTATTGTTATTATACCCTATACTTCATACCTAGTACTTCAAATAAATTGAATCCTTAAAAACCTTTCTTTCTGTATTTTGTATTTATGGTTTTATGGCACGACAACGATGAATGTAACGCACCCGATTAGCGTCCCAATTGCGTATGATCAACTTTATTGGGGACACACGTACTTATTCCAATATAGATTATGCTTAAACGAATAATTTCGGTTTCGACACACTAATTACCGCAGTCCAATAATTTACAACAACTCAAATAAATTTAGAAATGGGATATAAAACAATCGTGCAGCTATTTACGAGGAAACAGCTGCCTTATAGCGCAGAGTTTCAGCTTTTCTCTTCATTGCCTTAGCATTGATATCCAATATTTTGTCATTCATCTTGCAGCAGTATTTCTTCAATAAAATATTCATGCTACACCGCAAAAGGTGCCTTAAAACAAATTCACATTTATGTCTATCCTCGTAAGGGTCGAACTCTGAGGAATCATCACTTTCTGTAAAGGCACTTGCTGTAATTGAGCAATTAACCTTTCCGTGTTTTTTAAAAGTAACTATTTAACGAAGTTCTGAGCACCTTACCCTGGAGTGCGGTAATACAACGAAGTCTGCACGTGGTAGTGACCTAATCCAGGTATTCTGGGCTTCTTCATGTTGCGGCCACTTGAAGACATGATTTTTCTGCCCCGATTTGTATATGTAATTGCTCTGGCAATTGGGTACGCAGCACTTATTCGGCATATTTTGGCATGGCACTCCACATCCCGGGGCAATTAAGACTCGCGGTACACACAATCGCAAGCGCAGCACATGTGTTGAGACTACATGCACTGGTCACGTCTAGAGAAAAAAAATGTGTGTTCGGAAGCATGCAACAGCATGGCCGAGCATGCCGGGATTTGTTTAATTCCGAAGCTATTCAAGGAGCGGCAGGGCTCCTGGAACTAACTGAATTGTCGCCGCCGTCGTCCCCTCGGTCTTCTCCGAATAGCCGGGGTTAACCATCGTCTATCTTCCGCGCTTCATTTTCAACACAGGTGCGCCGCTCGTAGCTTCGTAGCACGCTGCACGGAACTTCTATGGTGGCTTCTTTTGCGTGACGTAGCTCAAGGGGAGAGGGTCAGCCAGAAGGCCTTAAGTACTCCAGAGGGTGTTGCTTACACCCTCTCCCCTTTAGAAGAACCCCACCCATATATACTGTGGCGAGGAAAGCATATGTCGCCTTGAAGAAGACAAGTCCACTTGTCGAAACGTTAACTCCGGCTTTCACCTTGTTCTCGTTTTGCTCACCGTCTTGAATTTCCATCTCCCGCCTTTCCCGTCAAAGGCGTGGCAGTTTGGGCGAGTTGGTATGACATAACTGTTTAAGGCTGATAGCGCCGCTCAGGACGAGCGCTCACCCTGTTTTCCGCTCCCTTTGATTAGCGCTCACCCTGTTTTCCGCTCCCTTTGATTAGCGCTCACCCTGTTTTCCGCTCCTTTTGATTAGCGCTCACCCTGTTTTCCGCTCCCTTTGATTACCCCTACCTCTTTCCTTTTTTGCTCGTCCTGAGCGGCGCTACTAGCCTTAAACGCCTTTCCCGTGTTTTCCCTGCTTTACCTAAATCCGCGTAATTAATGCTTTCAGCGCGTCGTAAGCGCGTTCGCGACTTGCTGATTTTTCAAAGGCGAATTGGTAAAATGATGACGTAAGATAATTCGTCACGGGGCCGAAATGTGGCGCTACATCCATTGATGATTGCACGCATGTTCTCAACCGGCCGCCTAGGAGCAGAGCCTTACGCTGCACCACGGAGGAACGAGAAGCTTTTTTTCTCCATTTACTCTAACAATGGGCTGCGCTCACGACGGGTCGTGGCTGTGCTTTGGCTTTCCCGCTTCGCTGCGCAGGATCGCCGCGCCACTCGGCGGGCCTCGCGATATTACAATCTACCAATCAGGATGGTCGAGTCCCACCGCCGCCGAAGGCTTTGCTGTTTTTTCGTTTTTTCTTGAGCGGCGACTTGCGAGTCACGAGCTGCCAATGCTAGCGCGTAGTTCGCGTTTGACGCCTGTTCTTCAAGAGCATCAACGACCAAAGCCTGGGGAGTACCACCATCATCGTAAACCTCGAGCGTAGGCCATCCAGTAACCATTGATCCAGCTACCACGGCCAAGCTCCAACTCCTGTGTGGGCCCTGCGGTGTGTGCCGTACCTACACCGAATCGTCGAAGAAGGCCTGCAAAGATAATGCCGCTGTCAAGTTGTCTATACCAACTCCAGGAAGGCGGCACGTTTCGAATTTGTCCCAAAGTTCTGGCCCTAAATAATAAGTTTGCTATTAGTAGATAGAAATATCTCACGTTCTGAAATATTTGCTTCTGTAAGCATCTTTTTATTATTCGTATGTAAAAATATAACTCGCTGCGAAATGGGTTTTACCACTCTTTCGAAGATATTTATTTCACTGCGCGTTTTACTAATCTCTACTGTTTTCGTTTTGAATGAAATAAACATTACTCCGTACCATTCAAACAGTATTATATCGCCTTTTTTTAAATATGCTTGTTAGAGAGTGAAGGCATCCGGTGACATGGGGTGTGCGTCCGCCTTGACCTAAAAGAAAGTTGTGTGCCACTCAGGGGAATTTAGCAAAAGCACTCAGGGAAAACATGTGAATCTCGGGGAATTCGAAAATGTCAACTTGGTAGACACCCTGTGCTGCGTTGGTTCTTCAACTTTCCTATGCTGAAGCCTGACCATTGCTGTTTCATTTCAGATCGCTGCTGCCATGCCTAAGTGTCATCTGCTACAATGGACGTCACAAGCTTAAAGAAAGACATCGAATCCGGGGAGCTGGTGCTCATCTGGAAAGACGGTGGAAAAAGTGATGTGCGAAAAGATTTTTTCAACTTCTTGACTCCTAAACACTCACGCCTGTAGCACACGTGCAGTTCAAGAACTGCAAGCGCTTCCTCACCTACGATAGTGCGAAGGCGGGTACATCCCATCTGAGCCGCCACAAGTGTAAGGTGGCTCCGGAATGTGCTGCCATAACGTCGTTTTATCAACCGAAGAAACCCTGTGTAACTGGTAGCGTGAAGGAAACTATTTCTACTGCTTGCGTTTGCGGGTGCGTGAAGGATATAAAGCCTTTCGACATTGTATGGGACACAGGGTTGTTGAGCCTAGCCGACGAACTGAATTCTGTTGGTGCACGACATGGAACCGCACCTGCGAAAGATGTCCTCCCACACCCTGCAACAGTTTCTCACAAGGTGGCTGAAATGGTTGGTCCACTCAGAGAATCGTTGAAGCCAGATATGCAGCAGGCAACGGAAGAAAGGCGTTGTGCTCGCATGTGGACTGATGATTATAAGGAGGTGGCGTACACAAGCGTTACTGTTCACTACATTGACAAGAAGTGGCAGCTTTGTCCTTTTCACCTCTGACTTCGATCCCGAGAAGAAAACTGGAGAGAACATTAGAAAAGAGATCGTACGCAGGTGTGCAAAGCTAGGATACGAGGAGGCCACGTAGGAAAAGGTAGTGCTCGTAACTCACCAAGGGGCGAACATTATTAGTGCATTGCGTACTTTTCCCAGAATGAATTGCACTGTCCACATACTGAACACCTTCCTCCGGCATACGTTTGACGACGTATACCTCATTCAGTGCCTTCCCGTGTTATCCAAGCAACTTAAAAGGTAAAAACAATTGTTACGTTCCTAAAGCAGTGTGGACTCTCCAACCAACTACCACATGGCGTGGGCCAAGAAGTATGCACGAGATGGAATTCACGCCTGGTCATGATAAGTTCCCTAGTAGCGTAGTACGACGAGATTGAATCTGTTCTTGAAACCAGGGACAATACACTGATGGAGCGCGTTGACAGTGCCACTCTCAAGGATGTTGGTAATTTCTTGGAGCCGTTCAGGGAGGCCCGTGACAAGCACGAACAAGAGAACCTGCCGACACGGCCGCTGGTACTGCTCTACTACCGGCGGCTGAAGGGACATCTAACTGTTGCTCCTGGATGCACATCGGTGGTCACAAAATTGAAGAAAAGGGCAGCACCGATTTTGGAGGGCTAGCTACAAATTGAAGATTTGCACTACATCGCCACGTTTTTGTGGCCGCCTTTCCGACACCTCAGAGCCCTCACGGAGGCAGAAAGAATTTAAGTTCACAGCACTGTGTGCAAGATGATGGTCACCGTGCCCGTGGTGCATTTTAGTGATAGTGAACGACTGTTACCCGGTAGAGAATCCCAAAGATCTATTATACGTGAAAAAAATTGCACTTGAATGTGCTAGCACAGAGATAAATAGGTATTATGTTCAAGGTGTGGGAGCTACGGGCATAACCTGCTTTAGTAAATTCGATATAGTTACAATCAGAAAGACCAGAGGTGGAGTTATGAATTGCATATAAAGTGTAGGGCTTCAATGTGATAACGTGAAATGGCTTAATCTTCAATGATTGTTGAGCCAGTGTTGGCGAGAAAGTGCGGCTGTAATTTTGGCAAATGAAACGAATAGACTTTCATTGAACGTTATTGAGCGAGCTTTTTCACCTTGTTTGTAAGGGCACGAAACGACAGATGCTTATTATAGGACAGGGCGAATTAGCGTTTTATATAACAGCAGTTTAGTATCGCGGGGGTCTTAGCTAAAGTACGGCGCATATTACCTAGTTTTTTAGGGCTTTCCCATTAATATATTCAATATCTGTAGACCATGAAAGATGTTCGGTTAGAAGACATCAAAGTATTTATACAGCGATATTCTTTTAAGATGGATGCCATCCAGAGAATAATCAATAATAATATTTGGGGTTTTACGTGCCACAACCACTTTCTGATTATGAGGCACGCCGTAGTGGAGGACTCCGGAAATTTTGACCACCTGGGGTTCTTTAACGTGCACCTAAATCTAAGCACACGGGTGTTTCCGCATTTCGCCCCCATCGAAATGCGGCCGCCGTGGCCGGGATTCGATCCCGCGACCTCGTGCTCAGCAGCCCAACACCATAGCCACTGAGCAACCACGGCGGGTAGAGAATAATCAACGAGAGGGGGCTCTGTTTATTGGAAAAATTTAGCACGACTCTTTTACTACAGTTGATGTTCATCTGCCACGTTTTGCACCAAGCGCAGATAAACATAAGGAATTGGGCAAGACGGTGGTGGTCATTAATGGAGTTAATAGATTCGTTTATTTGCAGTCATCTGCACAAACTGTGGCTTTAGTTGAGGAGCTACGAGGTAAATCATTGATGTATATTACAAATAATTCTTTATTCTTTATTCAAGAATTACCCCGCATTGCCCGAAGGCGTTATAGCAGGGGGGTTACAGCAGGGGAAAAAAACAAATCTTCATTCGTACAGCACACTTGCTCTTCACACAGCTGATTCCACTCCACAATAGTTCTGACAAAAAAGGAATCCGCAAACAAGTACGTCCTCGCACGGTATTCGCGCATTTTAAGTGAATGGTCATTACGCCTAGAAATATAATGTGGTTCTTTCAAGTAGCTTTTACTGCTAATTCCATTCTTATTATTAAATATGAGGTATAAAAACTTCAGTCTCAACTTTTTCGGCCTAGAGGAAAGCAGTTCCCAATTCAATTCAAGTTTCATTTTAGTACAACTTTCTCTCCGCCCATACCGCCCCAGGACGAACCTAGCAGCTCGGTTTTGAATTCTTTCCAGCTTATCAATCAAGTTTTTTTGCGCGGGGTCCCAGACGACACAGGCGTATTCAAAAATTGGTCTAACGCATGTTAGGTAACCAGTTTTCTTTAGGTTCGGCTGTGAACATTTCAAGTTCCTCTGAATAAAATTGAGTGCCCTACCAGCTTTTACAATGACGTCATCCACATGAGCAGACCATGAGCAGTCGGATGATAGCGTCACACCTAGATACTTGCATATAGGTTCGTTTTTTATCAGGGTATCATGTATCTGGTAAAGATTTACAATCCGTTTCTTCTTTCTTGTAAAAGATACATGAACACACTTTTTTAAATTCAAATTCATCTTCCATGTGGAACACCAAGTATTAATACATTCTAAGTCAGATTGTAACATGGCAGCATCTTGTTCACTCTTAATTTTCCTATAAACAACACAGTCGTCGGCAAACAACCGCATACATGAAGAAATACCAACAGAAATATCATTTATATAAAGTAAAAACAAAAGTGGCCCTAAGACTGAGCCCTGTGGGACTCCTGACGTCACATCAGCGTATGCCGAGCTTTTGCCGTTCAAAACAACACATTGTCGGCGCTGAGACAGATAATTTTCAATCCAAGCGAGTACGCTTGAGTCAATATTTAACATTTTAAGTTTAATAAGAAGAAGTGGATGTGACACTGTGTCAAATGCCTTGCGAAAGTCTAAAAAGACAATCTGTTTGTCCTCCCTCTTGAACATCGAATGCCAATTCATGATAAAATTCAATTGTGTTGTGCAAGATAGACCTTTCCGAAACCCGTGTTGTTCTTTGATTAGTATATTTTTATTTGTTATATGACGCATTATCTCGGCATATATAATATGCTCAATGATCTTGCACGAGATAGATGTTAGTGAGATAGGCCTGTAATTCGCGACATCTCTTTTCGAACCTCCTTTTATGAATAGGTACAACTTGAGCGGTTTTCCAATCATTAGGTAAGAGTCGTGTGGATAGCGATTTCACATAGATTAAATAAAGGTACATCGAGATAGGTGTAGCACACCGCTTTAGTATACGTAGAGATATACTATCCGGACCGTTTGCTTTGGTTTCATCTATGACCTTTAGGAGTGCCTCGATGCCTCTAGCGATTATTTCAACTTGTTCCATTAAAGGAAGTCTGCTTGCTTGTGGTGTAGAGCTATGATTAAATTTAGGTAGGAAGACAGATTGAAAATATGTATTCAAACACGTTGCCATTTCAATATTGTCTGTAATTATTTGTTGATTACAAACAATTTCATTTATTCCTACAAAATTTGATCCGCATCCTATTAAAAACCTCCAAAAATGTTTAGGATTAGTTTTCATTCTGTCGTTGAGTGTCTTAAAGTTCTCTTCCTTCGTATTTTTTATAGCAAACTTATACTCCTGTGTTACTTCAGATAACTTTTTTATGTGATTCATACTTTTAGTTTTTTGTATCTATTAAATGCTCTCTTTCTTTTTTTAATTATTCTGAGAATACGCGAATCCACCCAGGGTTTCTTACGTTTTTTGAGTCTGGTGGAGTCTATGCTTGGAACATACTTGTCCGTAAGCTCAAGGAGTTTATCTTTAAATACCCGCCATAAATCATGGATGTCGTAATCCTCAGCAAGACATTCAAAAACCAGCAAGTAATCGAGGAGCTCCTGGGAGATACTAGGATAATCACCTTTTTTGAAGAAAACAACTCTCCTTGAAGTGGGTGACGTTGATCGGTTAATATCTGTTCAATGTTTGCAATGACGGCGTGATGGTCACTTATTCCTGGTATTATATAAACCGAGCTAATAAGGGTGGGTGAACTGCAGAACAAAAGGTCCAGAATGTTACTATTCCGAGTTGGAGCATTGACATATTGTAATAGTCCGAAGGTGTTTACAATGTTTTTCATTTCTAGGCTAACACAGCTGTCAACTTTGCATACACAATCACCTTCTAGCCATTCCAAGTCAGGTAAGTTAAAATCACCCGCAAGCAAAATAGGCTGCCGGGATGCCTCCGAAACGATGTCAAACAAAGATTGCAACAGTTTTAAATTTGAGTTCGGTGGTCTGTAGAATGATCCAACAGCGTATGAGGAGTTATCAGGTCGGGTGACTGAGCACCAAATTGATTCAACATCGTAGGTATCAAGATTTAGCATAAATGATTTAAGAGCAGAGTGAATTAAGAAAAACACCCCTCCACCGAGGCGGGGCCTGTCCTTCCGATAAGCAATGAATTCTTTAGGGAATGCTTCACTATCCGCGATAGGCGCGTTCAGCCACGATTCTGTGTCAAACACGATGTCAGCCTTGACAGACTCTATCAGACCAGCGAATTCATCGACTTTGTTTATTATACTCCTGCAGTTTACTACAACAGCAACGAGGTTACGACACACTTGTTTCATTTCCTTTCTATTGCGTCATCGTTCCCTGAATGGAACAACTTCTTTTTTTTTCTTTGTCCCACGTGAAGGTCTTTCCGTTAATAATAAGTTTGTCGAAGTTTAGCTTTACCTTGTTATTGCTGTCCGCTTTTTAAACTTTTGCGTATTCCCACAGATGCTTCCGTATTTCTCGGGTGTCGGATGAATAATCCTGATCCACACTGTAGGGTGACCCCTTGAACTTATTAGCATTTCACAAGACGTCCTGTTTTTCCTTATATGAAGAAAAATTTACTAGGACTGGCCTTTTGAACCTATCGCTGTAACGACCTACTCGGTGTGCCCTTTGTATCGAATTCAGTTCGATCCCCAGGTTAGCTTTGCAAATATCTTTAACCAAGTTTTCTGATTGAATCCACGTTTCAGAATGGTTTCCGTCATCTATTCCATAGAAGACAAGATTAAGCCTGCGACTTCTGTTTTCGAGATCGACGTTCTTTTTTTCGCACGGCGGATACTTGTTGTTCAAGTGATCTTATTGCATTTCCTTGATCCGACAGTAATTTATTTACCGTTCCAACCCATTACTCAGTTACACCAAGCCTACTGTTTACTTCCGCCAGCATAGCCTCGTGTTTGGCTAACTTGGTATCGATGGTATCTAGCTTGGTCATGACTGCTGCCTGACCAGCCTGTAAACTTTTAAGTACCTCCATTGCTGCTTCGGTGAGCGGTCCAGGATTAAGCTCGACATCGCCCGATAGCAACAAAAGAAGTATCAAGTACAACACTCCATTCACAAAGAGGCGGAAATTTCGGCAAGACACTCGCGCGCACATTCGTCTGCGACGGTGCGCAGTAGCAATTATCGTGGGAGGAGCCGGCAATGCACATAGCGGACCATGAAGTTGCATTGGATAGTAAGTACTAACCTGCATAACCAATAGTAGTGTTAGCTGCGCGTCAGCCAGCGTGCCGGCTCCAAATCCCACGAAGCCAGAATGCTGCGCGGTTAAGTAGGTTCGGTTGGTGTCACGTGGTCCTCGATGCTCAACAGGGGCTGGTAGTTCATCGTCGACGAGCGGCTCTTTCAAACGGTGATGTAAGCCGGTGATAACTAGCAATCCGCTGTTAAAGTTGTTTGTCATCGTCGCCTATCCGATTTTGCCTGATGAAGACGGTTTCGGCGAGACTGGGAGCAGTGCCCGGTCGCCGTCCACACCGAGCAGGATCGCTGATCCGATTGCAATAAGGACCTGCATAACCAACAGTGGTGTTAGCTGCGAGTCAGCCAGCGTGCCGGCTCCAAAAAGGGCCTAATACGAGTCCCTAAGGAACGCCTGACGTAGCGTCGACAGTACATGAGTCCACTGAGTTAAAAGAAACAAATTGTGAGTGATAGCGGAGAAAACTGGCTATCCAAGAAACAAGACAGGGATTATTGATTATGGCGTTTAATATTACCAGCAGTTTGTAATGAATCACAGAGTCAAAAGCTTTAAAGAAGTCCGTAAAGATGGCATACACTTGATTACCTATGTCTAGGTTAAAAGCGATATCACGAAGAAAATCGACGAATTGCACTACCGTGCTAAAACCACGACGGAACCATGCTGGGAAGATGTTAGAACATCATTAGAGCTAAGGAATTCGATTATATGTTTCTGAATAATGTGCTCTAACATCTTGCATGACTGAGGTGTGAGAGATATCGGCCTGTAGTTAGAGAGTTGTTTATCCCCTGATATATACAAAGGCAGGATTTGGCTGTTTTCCATTTAGTTGGTACTTCACCAGAGTCTAAGGATTTCTCAAAGATTACAGTAAGGTACTGAGCTTTCTATAGGGAATACCTTACAAGGAAAGAATTTGGGGTACCATCTGAACCGATACACTTTTTAGTGTCGAGATTGAATACTTGGTTTAAGACACCATCATAACTTATTACAATATCGTCTCATTTATTAGTTTGTGCATCATAACCAAACTTTGGAACTACATTGTTATCGAGGGTGAAGACGCCCAATTTTTTAGAAGACTTAAATATGTTTTTGTGTGAACATGTAAATGGAAGCAGAATACTAATAATGGATGGAGACTTCAACTTACCGCATATTAACTGGGAAAGTTTTTTAACTGGTCATGTAGAAACCCGTAGCGCTGATAGGCTATTAGAGCTAATGTCTTTTCATAATTGCACACAAATTGTACAATTCTGCACAAGAATAACGCCTACATCACAGTCATTGTTAGACTTGGTTTTCATATCAAGTAAAGGGGCCGATTACGCCGTATCAGTTGAGGACGGTATATCGGACCACATAATGGTTGTGATTGGCGTGTTGTGTGACACCAGCATTCGAGCAAAGTGTCATGTTTATGCCCATTTTAAAGACTACGGTAGTGCTGATGATACGACTATCATTGACTTGTTAGAAACGTCGCTTGGCGAATTTCAGATTATGTCAAGGCTTGAGTCGATTGAACAGCTTTAAAAACGTTTTAAAAAAATTGTGCGATACTCTTTAAGTAACTACGTACCTGCTCGCACAAAAAAAGCGATGAAACCCATGGATAAGGAGAAAAATAATTCAGATGAAGCGCAGATTAAAAAAGATTGCGCGAAAATAAAGGGGTCCCGATGTAAATACCTCGTGCAAAAGAAAAGTTGAAGGCAGAGATTGCGCAGTTTAAAAAACATTTTTTAATAACACCTTCACTATCTTTCTGAAGAGGTCACCACGAAAGTTCTGGCTCTTCTTTAGGGAAACTAATGAAGGAATTGAACAGATTGTATAGGGAACGGAAGTAATTACGGAAAAGTCTGATATGGCTGAAAAATTCAATCGATATTTCCAGTCAGTGTTCTGTACGGACCAGGATGATACCAAAGAATATGAATCGGCTCCTACATGGCCACTTCAGGCAGATAATATTAATATTAACCGAGAAGGCATGTTCGATCAGCTGCACCTCTTGCACGCGGTAAAGTCAGGTGGGTCTGAGGTTATACGGAATTAACTTCTTCGTCGATTCGCGGAGTGGTTGTCGTATTACCTAGTAATTATATTTCAGGAGTCTTTAAAATGCCACTCGCTACCTTAAGATTGGCGTAGAGAAATCGTTGTCCCAGTTTTTAAACGCGGCAATAGAACAATGTTGAGCAATTATAGGCCTGTGTCTCTCACGTCGATGTGTAGTAAAATATTTGAGTATATAGTGGCAAAAACATTGTACAATTGTTGCAACAAAATTACCTATTATGTCTGTTTCAGCATGGATTACGCAGTGGCCTTTCAACTGTAACGCAGTTGATCGAAACCATTAATGATTTCTATGTTACTATAGATGCATGTGTGCAAGTAGATGTTATATGCATAGATTTCGCGAAGGCTTTTGACAAATTTTCTGACCGTAAACTGCTTTTCAAGCTTCGCAATGTCGGTCTCAGTGCGGATGTTCTCGATTCGATAGGAGCGTACTTAAAGGATCGCCGACAAGCAGTCAGAGTGTCGGGAAATCATCAGGTGTATTCGTGTGTGCCGCAGGATTCCCTACTTTTTCTGCTATACATTGATGATATTGTCCAATCACCTGTAAAAATTAAGCTTTTCACAGATGATTGCGTAATTTATTGTCCGGTAACATGTAGGGAAGATCAATTTAAAATCAACCACTGCCTTCAAAACTTAAGCTCATGGTGTCACAAATGGGGTATGGAAATTAATTTAAAAGAAGCCTTTACACACAAATAACAAAATAAAGGAATTGATCTCGTTCACATGTAATATTGCTGGAAATGTACTGATAAAAGTATGTGCTTTCAAATATTTGGGTATAACGATAACATATAAATTGAACTAGAGTCCGCATGCTGAAAATATTTGTCAATCATCATATCAGAAGTTGTGCTTCCTGCAAAGGGAATTGCGCCAGGCGACGAAAGAACTCAAGTTGACTGCATACAAGACGTATATCCGTCCGAGCCTAGAATACGCTGGTGCTGTGTGAAGCACCCCTCAAAGGTTTTAAAACATAAACTAGAACAAATTCAGAGAATGTCAGTTCGCTTTATCTGCTCTAAATATCGACCAAGTGACTCGGTAACGGAAATGTTAAAAATATGTAACTTGGAACCACTGGAATCAAAAAGGCAGAAGCAGCGATTGAAATTGCTCTTTCAAATACTACACGCAGAGGTGAAAATAAAGAAGGATGATTATCTAACGCGCTTTCACAAAAGGTTCCCACGAACAACACGCAGTACATACGTGCAACCAATAATAGCTCGAACAGACTTATCAAGCTTTTCCTTCTTCTCTGATGCTATTAAACTGTGGAATGAATTACCGAATCATGTGATACAAATAATACTGTGGGTGATTTTAAGGTTGGTCTTGATAAGTATTTCGCTCAGACTGTATGGCTGATTATTTATTCCTTGCATGTAACTATGTTTTTTCTACAAATGTTCTATGTGTTACAAATGTTCTCCTACAAATGATCTTCAATGTTTCCTCTATGTGCAATTCAATTACTGACCCTCCCTGTAACGACCCTCAAGTGAGGGTTAACAGTATAACTAAATAAATAAATAAAATAAAAACAGATTGGAAGTACGAGTGAAAAGCATTGGAAACTATAGTGGGCCGTTAGTAATAGCGTCGTTAATCTTGAAAGAGGTGCAGCACGTTGCCCTAGGTAAAACTGATGCCCAGAACCTGCGAGCATTAGATGTAAGTAGTGGAGGGAGCTGCACTGAAATATAGAAATCTTTAGCATTTTCAGTACGAGTACGAAGTTCCTCTTTGGCATTTTTAAAAGGAACGCGAAGCGCAGGATTAGAATGCTTTTATTTACGTAGTCCACCAACACGGCGGGACAGGTTTAGGATATCCCGGTTAATCCAAGGAAGTTTATTATTTAGCTTTTTTGCCTATAGTGAATCATAGTTATTGATGCAAGGTTTCCCTAACAACTAGAAATAGTCAACAAGACTGTCAAGATGATATTCGGAACTGAGTGGCAAAGAATGGTCAAAGTTATCTTCCACAGAATGAGTGCTAGACGTATCGTCAGCCTTGTTAAAATCATGAAATGTGGAATAGCTAAAGCATTCATGTGGGATAGGACAGTTAATGTGTACGAGAACTGTGTTATGATCCGAGATTCCTTCGAGGATATCATACTTAAAACGTAAAGGAGCAAGACTTTCACTGACAAACACTAAGTCAAGTATGGAGTTCTGCCGTCTATTCTTATCAACTAATTGTATCAGGTTATGGGACGAAGAAACGTAATTAAGTCTCTACAAATAGATGCACTATTAGCGGAATATGTAAGGGAAGGCCAATGAATCCCGGGTATGTTAAAGTGCCTAAGAACAATTAGGTGGGTCATGCATAAAGTGTGAAATATTATCGAACAAGTCACTACGGCTATCAGGGGGGCGATAAAGCCCACAAATTGTTAAACTCTGTTTATTCACTTATAACTTGCACCAAATCGATTCCACCGTGGGAAGACCAGGTAGAACCTTAAAGTTAAAATCTGAACGAAAAAGTAAAGCTACACCACCACTTTTCTTATTCCGACGGTCATAGCGGACAACAATGTAACCAGGAGGCATGAATTCTGTGTCGTGAATATCTTCATGAAGCCAAGTTCTGTGATGCATATAACATGAGGAGAACATGAAGAAACTAGTGAAAGAAATTGTGAAAAATTGTTAGTTATGCTTCTGGCAAAAGCGTTCAAAAGCGCAAGTTCTGTGGCAGAATGATGAGATTGTCAAGCTGATGAAAGATTTAGAAATTTTGCACTAGAATGAAAACTAGGAGATATTACTAAACTATTTGAGGCACCGTCCCAGTTGTAGCGAACGTTATCGATAAATAAATGATCGAATCTCATTTTAATAACGGAGCCATTATTCAGCTTCTCAAGCGAAGCGTCCCATAGCTTTTCACGTACTGCACGCACTCTGGACGAGACATCGTCGGAAAGGTTCATGCCGGAATTTTTCTGCTTATAAGCGTTTTTCAGCATCACTAGTTTATCCATGGAAACAATCAAGTTGAATATAATAGGGCGCAACCAGGGCGCATTCTGCCTAACCTGTGGAAACGTTGAATACGTGGACAGTCAAGGGAAAGCATATTAAAAATGTTAGTAACCTTCGAGTGCAGGGTGTCACGATTATCATTGGTATCTTCTGGTATGCCATAAAGGATTATGTTATTTCTTCGTGAACGGTTTTCAAGATTGTCGTATTTGGCAATTAGTCCGGCAACCATGCGCTTAAAGTAAGCCGCCTCAGAACAAAGCTGATCAGAGTCTTGATGAGACAGTGCTTTCGAACAAGAGGTTTCGAGAGCAGCCACATGCAATTCCGTGGCATCGAAATGTGTATTACAGCATTTTTGATTTCAGATATGTCTTGCGACATACCTTTCTGACAAGCGACTAAATCGGAAAGAACCTTCCCAAGGGTTATCGCAACTGGACATTACCAGCTCGGCCGGCGTCTCAAGGGCGTTAAGAACGCTTTCTTGGGATTCGTCAGGTTTGCCTGTTTTGGATGCCGGTCTCCTGGGGCTGGGGTTAAACTCAAAGTCACCGCTCAGGATAAAACGACTAAGGTAATCGACGACGTAAGAAAAACTGCACATGAGTCTACTACGCAAATGAGTGTGTGGGCAACACAGCAGCATCAAGCATCTATTATCAGATCTGATACAGTACGAGTTGTCCAAGTAACGTACCTGTGCAAGCAAGAAGAAGCGTTTAGGCAACATGCTGAAGCTGCCGCTGCTGCATTGCCCACTGCCGGGGCGCTGGAACGACGGAGCTTTTATACTGATGAAGCTTGACGTCACCGATCCGATGGCTTCACCTGTCGGAGTTACCACGCCAGGAGCATTCACGGGAGTGCGCAAAATCACCAGGGAAGGAAGAACGTGGGCAGGAAATTCCCGCCGATCATACGCCAGGGTCAGCCATGCCACGGAGATCAGGGGATGTGCAAGCAAGAAGATGCGTTTAGGCAACATGCTGAAGCTGCTGCTGCATCGCCCACTCCTCATTCCTCATCTGATAACCATGTATAATTTCAGCTGTGCTTGAAGGATATGAAACGCTTTTGCGGCAGGAGATTCATGAGGTAGCATATTTTAATAATGGTGTCATTCTGTGATGGGTTAGAGAAGCGTTTGGGGCCTTCTTTGAATACGGTAAGGCACCTTGTGTGTCGTCAAGATACACGCCAATTATTATTACATTGCATGCAGCAGTAAACCTGGAAACTCACGTAATCACTTGGTCTGTCCTGCATCTTTGGAAGCCCCCTGCTCTGTTTTTATTCCATTGACATGGTTGACTATTTTCCCCTACATAAATCTTCAGTTGCGTTGTGGCCTTCTACAGAACTAATTTTCCATATTGTACCTGCTTGTAGTTCAAGTTATGGATTAATGAGGCCTTGCTCTGCATTTGCTAGCCTCCTGGTTAGCTCGGATGGTAGAGCGACCACCCTAGATAAGCGTTGGTTCCAAGTTCAAACCCAGGATTCGAATGTATTTTTCTTCAACTATGAAGCATTCTTTTCAGTGAAACCTGTATGAGTTTCCCTTTTTGCTACATTTTAATCGAGTGCACGGTAATTTCTCCATTTTATGAATTACTTGCGAGCAGAGGGTTATACACACGTGCACACCCTTCCAGATCATCTATAAAAAACTCTTTCAATTTCTGTCTCTTTGAAAAGGTATGGGTAGGGCAGAATTCAAATGTTACGAACATGGCCAAATAACCAGATGCAATAGATTAAATGATGTTGATTAAACACACAAGGCCTCTGCGTTGCACCTGCTGGTCCCACGGGACAAAGGATGCTTCACCGGCGGATGTGCAGCTGTGGAGCGCTAGTGACACTACGTCGTTTTCTCAGGGCCAAGGCGCTGGCAACTAAATCAGCGTTACCGGAGAATAATGGTCAACCAATTTTGTTTCTACCTTCGGTTGTTCGACCACCCAGAGCTGAAAAGCTGGCTGTCATCGAGAGCCCATTGATTAATGAAAGGGACCAGAGTGAAAAACTTATGTGGGAACTGCATAGATTGAGGTTCCCAGATTGCCACGTGGTTGCCTCGTATGAGGAAGCGATGTCGCAACATTAAAGGCGGAGTTTGGCGGAATAGTGCGACGTCATGGGCGCGATTTTACAAATGGTTCAAGAGTTGCAATTGACCAAGAAGAACAGTGAACGCCCTTGACCAGTGCAAGGGAGAAATGAACTTGATAAAAAGCAGAGCTGCAGTATTGTGGGATAGGCTCGGACATGGAAAGACTGACATGTAGTGGGCCATAGAGCCCTTCTTGTGGTTCATGTGAATTTGCATATAAACCCTTTTCTCTCGTCTATGGGGCGCCGCTGTGGGCCTCAATTTCGCCTGGAAAGTGTCACGGCACCAACCATGGCACCTTTGTGGCCGCTCGCACTTCCCGACTTCACAACTGTGTATAACACTGATATCTTCCTAATGCTTCAAAACCAGATGTACTACCACTTGACATCTATGCCTTTTGTAGATTTTCTCATGTACTAAAAACTGCATTCTTCTTTCTTTAGAGACATATGCATTTAATGGGTAGCTTTCTATTTGACCATGCTTGTAATAGTTGAGCAGCCCTATATATCCCTCTTCAAAGAGACAAGGTTTTTCAAACTTGAAGGGTCCCGGCAATGGTTTTTGGCCTATACATAGAACTTATATCAGCTGGAGTGCTTTCTCACAAACATTTTGTGGCAGTGCCTTATAATAAAACAGCTACAAAAAATTTGCCCTACTGTCCAGCCAAGGCATTCCCCTGCGAGTTTTGTACCTTGAGGCCATGGTCATGTGTTGCCTCCTGAGACACATGTCATGCCGTTGACTTGAACTTTGTGCCCCTGCATCTCTTTCTCACACATTTTACCTTACTACTTTTATGATGGCGGCCTCAACAAGTTTACATGAATGCACCCACATTTCCCACAGCATGCAGTCGCTGCAACTTACTCCTTGAACACCTCTGCAATGTAAGATGAGCACAGCATAGTGCTGATGCCATTCATGTTACTGCTTCCAAAAAGAATATGTATTACTACACTTATTTTTCATGTGAGAACTCCTCCACGTACCATAAGCTGCTATCACCACTGTAATATTGTTAACCTTTGCCGCATTCTTTGCCCTCCTCACCTGCTGCTTCGCACTTCTTTAAACCTTTTTAATGAAACTCCTTATTCCCCTCCTTCACTCGCATGCATGCACAAATGCACATGTACGGACAACAGCTTTAGCAGATATTTTGCATTCTCAGGTGGAAGTGTGTCATTGTGTGCAAGCAACACCTACATGTCTAACTTCTTTTTTTACTATATTTATTTTTCATTTATTTTTACAATTGAGCAAATTAGTATGTGTGAGTATGCTATTAAATATAAGCTTAAGGGGCTGCTTGTTCAAAGCATTCCTGATGATGTTGTCTGCGGAGGCAATCTTATTGTTCACTTGAGTGACACCACTCACCCATTCTGCTTGCGTTGGCGCGTAGGCGTAATCGTGCCTGCAATGTACACAGCCCAAAAAACTATTGCGAGGGTCAGTGTAGTCCGCGACATAAGGCATGCCTGAATGCGGTGTTGGAAGGTTAAGAGATCTTAGCACTGAGCTGGCTAAATAAACGTACATGTCTAAATAAACTCAATGTGCACAATGAACAGCTCCATACTTCAAGGTTTCACAACCTTTGTGCGCAAAAGAAAATTGCAGATGTGTGCCAATCTGCGCAGCTTGTACATCAAAGGCATTGAAGCTTACAAAAGAGTTTTATATCCTTTGGAAGTCCTAGCGATCTTCTCTTGCAACTGTTTCAGTCAATGCATCCTACTCGCATCCGACGTCTCGGCCTTGCGCGGCCTATCAGTACCAGTTCCGTCTCGTTAGGAAAGACTTCTCCGATGCATGAGACAGGCTGCCGTGACCATAAACTGTTTGGTGTACCTCCCTCCATACGCGACTTGTGAATTCGCGGTAAGCGCTGAAAGTTTTTCATGTTCTAATTTTCTTTTTCCTCACTACTTTTAAGTGCTGCTCGATTTCGCCGAAAATATATCATGTATCGAGCCACGTTCATGGCCGTTTGCGTACAGGAGACTCAGAAACCACGATGTTAGAACCATTGAGAAATACTACTCCGTTCCATCTGCCGCGATCATCAAAACCCGTGTACCGCGGATAATTTAAGAACGTTTTCAGCTTTTGAGATATATTTAAATGGACTTAAACTTACTCAACCGACATGCCTCGCGCTCACTTTCTAATGAAAGCTCCCCCTCCCCCTAGGAAAAAATTGCAGCGCTAAAGGAAGAGAAAAAGTGATGAGAAGGTTTGGTGTAGCACGCAAACAATAGGAAATAAATCCCGTAATGTCAACAGTTGCGAAGTTCCTATACGGATTATCATCAACTAAAAAAAGTCGTAGTTTGCGTCCAGTTTCTACACTTATCTACACTTGAACTTATATTCGTTTTCGCGGCTTTCCGTTTGTACTCCCGTAGATCACGAGCATGTATTCGCAACTGTGAATGGTCGTCGGTAAGACTGTAGGGTTGGCCTAGCGGAGTTCACGGTCGTCTGCGCACGTGCGACTCCGAAACTACGAGGCCAAAACTGTTTAGAAATCGCGTTTAGAATATCTATCGCGGATAAATTAAAGAAGTTTTTAGCCACGTAGGGCCCTCTGGGCAGTACTTGTCGGCAATAATAATAATAATAATAATAATAATAATAATAATAATAATAATAATAATAATAATAATAATAATAATACTTGTCGGCCTCCCCGCCTATGGGATTATATGACTGAGATATACTCCGTTGTCATAGTCGGAAATTCGAATCCCTCTACGAGGTTCTTTTTTGACGATGGTGAGCTTGAAATTCACCTCCTCCAGTGCACAACATCCGCAGGATTGGAGTGCCGCCTGTCACCGGCAAAGATGCCGAGAGCGAGTGGAGCTATACTAATCCACGTACAACCAAATTAGGAAGGCCCACAAAACTTGAACAAGACGCTCCCTCACCAGACCGGAATTGGCCTACCTGGTACAGTATTCGGCCACTCCCTCTCAAATGACTCACTCAGTTACCCAATGGCCTTCAGTGCCCAGCAGCTGCGGAGCACCTGACCAAGGCAGTGGTTAGAACTGTAACGCAGCTGAGGGTGCTAAGAATCCCTGGGTGCGGACAGGTCGCCAATGGAAACTGACCGTTGCAACCTTTAACACCCGAACCCTCTCGAGTGAGGCTAGCTTAGAAGGACTCTTTGAGGAACTACCAGACATTGTTTGGAATACCATCGGCCTTAGTGGGATTAGAAGAACTGGTGAGGCTTATACATTGCTGAATAATGGAGATGTCCTCTGCTATAGAGATCTCCTAGATAAGAAGCAATACGCGGTAGGATTCCTAATCCATAAGGACATAGCGGGCTACATTCACAAATTCTACAGCAATAACGAGAGGGTAGATGTAGTCGTAATCAAATTTAATCAGAGGTATAGATTAAAGGTAGTACAAGCCAACGCTCCTACATCCAGTCACGATGATGAGGAAGTAGGACAGTTTTATGAAGATGTTGAATTAGCGATGATAAAAGTGCGAACTCATTATGCTGTAGTAATGAGCGACTCGAATGCAAAAGTGGGGAAAAAGCAGGCTGGTGAACAAGCAATTGGCAACTACGGAGACGATTCTAGGATCGCTAGAGAAGAGATGCTGATAGAATTCACAGAAAGGAATAAGCTTCGAATAATGAACACATTTTTCAGGAAGCGTAGCAACAGAAAGTGGACCTGGAAAACTCTAATGGAGAAACAAGGAATGCAAGTGACCTCATACTTTCTTCTGATGCACCCTGCACCACAGTGCAGGGTGTAGAAGTGATAGGTAGGGTAAAGTGCAGTGATCATAGGTGAGTGAGGCCCAGGATTCGCCTCAGTTTGAAGAGAGAAAGAAGAAAATTGGTCAAGAAGAAACAGGTCAACCTAGAGGCAGTAATGGTAAAAGCAGACAAACTCAGGCTGGTACTTGCAAACAAATATGCAGCCTTAGAACAGAGAGATGATGATAACTTAGAGCTAATGAATGAAACCGTAACTAGGCTGGCTTCAGAGGCAGCAATTGAAGTGGGAGGCAAGGCACCAAGGCAACCAGTAGGCAAGCTTTCCCAAGTAACAAAGGACCTAATAAAGAAACGAAAAAGAATTATAGTGTCCGACTCAAGAGATCAGATAGAATTCGCGGAACTGTTAAAACTGATCAACAAGGCGAACATAAGTGATATTCGAAACTATACCTTGAGAAAGACTGAAGAAGGCGTAAAAAATGGACGCAGCCTGAAATCAGTGAGAAGGAAACTTGGCATAGGTCAAACCAAGATGTATGCACTGAAAGATAAGCAGGATAATATCATCAGAAATCTCGAAGGTTTAATAAAAGCACTGGAGTAATTCTATACTGACCTATACAATCTACCCAGATGACTCAGGAATACTCTATACAAAACAATAATGAACAGTATGCAGAAACTCCTCCCATAACTAGAGATCAGGTGAGAAGGGCCTTGCAAGGCATGAAACAAGCAAAAGTGGCAGGGGAGGATGGAATAAAAATCGATTTATTCAAAGATGGAAGAGACATGCTAGGAAAGCTGGCGGCACTCTATACATAGTGTCTATCGACTGTAAGGGTCCTAAAAAACTGGAAGAATGCAAACGTTATACTAATCCACAAAAAGGGCGATGTTAAAGAACTCAAAAATTATAGGCCCATTAGCTTACTCGCCGTATTATATAAAATATTTAGCAAAAGAATCTCCAATAGAATAAGGGCATAACTGGACTTTAATCAACCAAGGGAACAGGCTGGCTTCAGGAAGGGATACTCTACAACGGATTACATCCGTGTAATTAATAAGGTTATCAAGAAATCCGCAGAGTACAATAAGGCCCTCTGTATGGCTTTTATAGATTACGAAAAGGCATTTGATTCAGTAGAGATACAGCAGCCAAAGCGGCATTACGTAATGAAGGAGTACAGAACGCTTGCATAAATAGCTTGGAAAATATCTACAGAAGTTCTACGACTACCTTAGTTTTACACAAGAAAAGCCCGAAGATACCTATAAAGAAAGGAGTCAGAAAGGGAGACGCAGTCTCTCCAATGCTACTCACTGTGTGCTCGGCAGAAGTATTCAAGCAATGAAACTGGGAAGGCTTAGGAGTGAGGATCAACGACTAATATCTCAGCAACCTTCGGTTTGCCGATAACATTGTTCCATTCAGCAACAATGCAGACGAGTTACAACAAATGATTGAGGATCTTAACAGAGAGAGTGTAAGAGTGGGATTGAAGAAAAATGTGCAGAAAACACAGATAATGATGAATACCCCGGCATAGGAACAAGGGTTCAAGATCTCCAATCAGCCTCTAGAGTCTGTGAACGAGTACGTTTACCTAGGTCAAGTAATCACAGGGAACCCTGATCACGAGAAGGAAATTCATAGAAGAATAAAAATGGGTTGGATCGCATACGGCAGACATTGTCAGCTGCTGACTGGAAGCTTACCATTATCATTGAAAAGGAAGGTATACAATCAGTGCATGTTACCAGTGCTGACATATGGGGCAGAGACTTGGAGACTGACAAAGAAGCCTGAGAACAAGTTAAGGACCGCGCAAAGAGTGATGGAACAAAGATTGCTAGGCATAACATCAAGAGACACAAAGAGAGCTGCTTGGATCAGAGGGCATATAGACGATATTCCAATTGACATCAGGAGGAAAAATGGAACAGGGTAGGTCATGTAATGCGGCGGTTAGATAACCGTTGGACCATTAGGGTTGCAGAATGGGTACCAAAAGAAGGTAAACGCAGTCGAGGACGGCAGAAGACTAGGTGGACCGATGAAATTGGGAAATTTGCGGGCCCTAGTTGAAATCGGCTGACGCAGGATAGGGGTAATTGGAGATCGCAGGCAGAGGCCTTCCTACTGTAGTGGAAATAAAACAGGCTGATGATGAGGATGATGATAATCTAGTGCAATTCCTTCGCTTTACCTGATCCTTTTTATATGCATCAGTTTATTGTAGAACGACAGAAAGCTGAGCTAGTTCGTAAGGATTCATTATGCAAATAAAAGTGAGGCGTGCAGACTCTACTCTTGTGTCCTGTCTGCACGCCTCACTTTTATTTGCATACTAGTTTATTGTAGCTTTGTACAGGTATCTGAGTTTTGCCTTTAAAATCATAGAGATCTGAGCCCTTATAATGCTTTCTTCAATGTTATCTCTGATTTCAATAATAGACGTGGTGCCTTCTGGCAAACTGAATGTAAAGTGGTGCCTCTTAGGGGGCAACAGCAGCAGAGGTCTTGATGCCATTTTCGCAGGACCCTTGGCAGGGCTGGCAATGATGGGCTGAGACTCTGTAGGTTATCAGTAAGAGAGATCCCTCAGGTCCATGGAGACCGAAGCTAACGCTGACGCGACAATAGTTGTGCACGGACGCTGGTTCTGAAATTTCGGCCAGAAGACTTAGATGCAATATGTTTCTCTATTTGGGCCCGTCCTAGCTGACCACTAAACTGGAGCTGGTTAAATAGGACGTGAGAAGCGAGGCAAGATAAGCGCTCCGATAGTATGTTTGAGCGAGGCACGTGCAAAGTAATTTTCATTCTATAACTCTTAAGAATTACATTTTAAAACAAATTCAGGGATTCTAATGAAAGCTGCATTGATGGTTCTTTACATTCAATACCGGGCACACTGCAACACTCTGTCGGCATTCCCCACTGTCAGTCCCCCTTAACAGCTTTGCTGTCAAAACTGATGAGGCTGCAAAGATGATGTAGTTGCAAGGGACAGAAACGTACATGCTTTAGGAGAGAGTAGAATGACTGTAATTGGCTGGCATATTACATGGGAATGCAGGCATGAGAAATAAGCCTACCAGTTTGCGACAACAAAAAGTTTGAAGCCTGTTCTTCACCTTGTCTTTCCCCGTCCTTTCATTTGTGCTGTTTTATTCAAAGTAGCTATCTCTAGCCTGTTGGAAGATCTGCCAAACATTGTATGCATGATCATGCTGCAGCTGGACTTGAGGTGGCATGGTTGCTTTCACTTAAACGGGCAAACAGCTTTTTCCATAACGAGGCAATGCTGCAACAGGGAAACTTGGGCTAGTCGGCGGATGTTCATTGCACACAAAGCCGCACTAAGTGAGATAAGGATCAAGTAAGCTATACATGCAAGCACTGACAAATAAATGCTAGTGTACTAGTAAAAGAAGAAGTGCATAAACACAGAACAATGTTAAAAACAGGACTACTGATAATAAAAATCGTACCCACGTGAAGGCCACTTCCAGGTGCATCAAAGAAGAGAGACAAATTGTTGCCACTTCAAAAGTAGAAAGCCCACACATGGTGTGAAAAACTAGTAGTAGTATAAACTATTTTTCGAGGTAGCTGGTGGTTCGTGAGTCCCTCAGTCCAGGCTTTCACTGGTCTCTGCGGTTCGCTGGGCTTGATTAAGAAGAGCTCTCTAGATCTTCGCTAGCAAGCCAAACCTCCCACTGCCTGTTACTTGGCACTTGCATCGTAAGGGGCGAATTGGAATTTGAAGGCCTTAGTTTGCACGTCCACGTTACATGGGGAAGAGTTAGACACTCCCTGTACCAAAAACTTGTATTTTCCCAGAGTGGAGGGTGTATCTTACTGAGTATTTAGAACAAAGAGAAAGGGAGCCGGGCTCCTCGGTTCCCTTTGTTCTCGTTCGTTACAATAAGAGGGTCCTGAATCTGGCAACACTGAGAGCCTCAGGTAGCATGTATGGGTTTACTGACCAGTTGCCTTCAACGAAAAGATCAAGTACTTGTGACGTCTACGCCAGAAAGGGTGTTCCACATCTGCTGCCAAGGTTTCTTAGTGGTGGCACTGGCCAACACCCCCAGGGTTAGTTCTAGTAGTAAAACATAAATATCCTAGCAAGTGCATGGGAAAACGGCGCCACGGCAGCTCAATTGGTAAGAGCATCGCACACGTAACGCGAAGATGCGGTTTCGTGTCCCACCTGCGGCCAGTTGTTCTTTCATCCACTTTCATTTACGTTAATTTATAATTTCTTTAAGTCAATTATTTAAATAGAAGTAATCTCCCCTATGTTGTTCTTGGTGTCCATGTTTGTTGGCTTCTTTTGATATGAGTATTTGGAGGTATGGATATGTGTTTGTGTACGGCGCCAGTCCCTGGCCTGTTCTCCCGTATGGCCGGCTGTATTTTTTGTCTCGCTTTGGTTTTCAAAGATGCTGTGCGGGTGAATGAGGGAAATCGCTCCTCAGAAGGACCGACTGGTGCTTGGATGCTTATTCGCGTAGTGTGCGCCAATGGACGCGCCCCTGGTGGCGGCCTTGAGTAGAACACTCGGGAAAGGAGCCCACAGCGCGCCGTAGTTTGCTACGTCGTCGATCGTGCTTCTCTGTCTTATTCACGTTTTAAGAGCAAAATAAGCCACACCCTTCGCATGTGTGGGTTGGCCAAACCTACAAGGAACGTCGAAGAGTTGTTGCATGGTGGGGGGCTCAAATACCGGCAAAAACGTGCTGGTGATACGGTGCTAATCGTTGCCCGCAAAGCCTCATCAGCGCGAGCAATGATAGCAATAGATCGCCGCCGTTCGGCGGGAAATTATTTGCTATCCTTTTCTTTGTCGCGTCGCTGTTTTTTCCAATCAATCATATTTAAACGGGTTAGCGACGAAGTTCGTCTGCAGTGCAGCATGTTATTTAAAGGCATTTCGCTAAAGTTCTGGATGCCGTTTTCCGCTTATACTATTTACCGCTTCTTTACCGCGTTGTTCTAGCTAAGCAGCACAACTGCACGAGCGCATTGTGTTGTATGTTAGAGCTACTGAAGCTTGAAAGATCTGCAGTTGCTCATTTTATGCGGCCCGGTAAATCCTCGCACCAGCTGTCGCGAATTTCATGTTTTTGCATCTATTTTATGCGTAGCTTCGCGCATGCTGAACTGCTGCTAGTTGGTTTATGCATAACTCTTGTTGCATCTTTTGAGGTACGAGGTTTTCACCCTGCCTCGTTTGTGAAGGGCCGAGATCACGCTCTGTCTTATCGGAATGATAGCAGGCAAGTGCTTCTTTAGCAGCTTTATTCTTTTTGCCCGAAGGCATCTTAGATAATGTAGTTTTTGGGGAGATGTGTTTCGAAAATAGGTATAGTTTATGGCGAGAATTGCTATTACTTGCTGCATATGATATTTTTGTTCCATTTTCGCTGAAAAGTTCGTGTCACGTTTGGGAAGTCATCACACTTCGATGCTGTCTGAGCAGACATAACACGCCGGGTGATTTGTTTGCTTCATAACGTAGTCCCTTTTTGCATGCGAATTTTGTACTCAACTGCATTATTTCTAATTATGCTTACGCCGCATAGGACTAAACCCAGCCTTGCCGCCAGCGCTCATCTACTTTACTGGCGCTGCTGTGCCTTTAAGTATATCATGTGGCATACCTCTCTATCAGCATTAAAGAAGTACTGAAAAGTTGGTCAGACTTTAGCTTTGTATGTTTCCAAACAGCTCCCTTGAGGAATTTAAATTGGAAAAAACTGCAGCGGGAACAGCAGTTCATCAGTATTTGCAACAGAATTGGATCGGCGGTACAGCGCTAACACGCGCTTTTATTAACCCATGCGTTTGGAGACTTCGTTGACTAGTGTACGCTTTTCCATAAATAAATTCGTAATTACTCTTTTTGAAGCGACTTTGACTTCACTTATTCGGCAATGTCACATGTATTCATCGGCAGAAAGATCCCAACGGCATGTGCAAACATCGCACCGCGCGGATTTGTTTGATATAAGTCTGCACTAACGACGGTTGCTTATTATTGAGGTAGAGAAGCAGCATTATAGCGAAGGTAGAATTTAAAAAAGACGATCGAGACATCGCATTACTCAACACAATTTAGCGGCTAGTTAACATGGGCGGCACTTGATGTAAATGGGGTTTGTAGCGTTTGTCTGCGGGACGAACTTGGCACGTATGTGCACAAGGTTGTCCCAAACGCCGTAACATCTTGTTCATATCCGCTCCCACAGAGGCCAGCGTGTTCCCTACAGCTAAAAGCAGTCTGGCACCCGAAGTAAGGAGAAATCGCAGCCGCGAACTTCATCCATCCTTGCTGCGAAGGGTTGTCATCTGCTAATGCTCCCGCGCGTACTGTTGGAATCGCCCGCTAGGTGGATATCGTTGGCGCCTCTATAGGTGGTGCACTAGGCTAATTCTTCGGGCAGTTCGGTCCACCCTCTCGTTTTCCTCTAGTCCAGAGTGCACCAGACACGACATCATCGCATGGTACAATTATAGGGTGGTGCCTAGAGTTCTGTGAATTATGTGTGGGGTGGTGCCCGTCAAGAACAAACGGCATGCTGCCTGGGAGTCCGTCATGACCAATGCAATTGTTCTTTTGCCTCTGCATCTCGAAGGGTCATTGCTATGGCTGCTGCTTCCACGGTGCAGGTCGAAGGGATCCAAATGGAGGCCATTATTGCTATGGACTGATTGAGAGCCGCTACTGTGACTTTGTCGGTTGCCACTCTACTCGCGTCCATGTAGTATACGTCAGGATAGCTTCCATATTTGTTTTGTAAAGCTTTCGACCACGCTTTTCTGCTTTGGTGGTGTTCCGTGCTCATATTATTTGGGATTATCGAAGCTAGAATTTGCTCTCGTTTTTGTCTGGGTAGCAAAACTGCTTGTTCCTCGCCGTACTGCGCTCTCGGGAAGTCTCCCACCTTTTGCAGCAGGGCCCTTCCTTGTTCTGTCGAATTCAGAAGTTCTGACTGTGCCACAACCACCCCTGTGACGTGTTCTTCATATGTGTTGTAAGTAACAAGAGTCTCCAGCCTCTAGGTGGCTGTGTTTTTTGGTAGCCCCAGTGCAGCCATATACGCTGACCTGATTATGGAGTTCACTTTAGTCGTTTCGGCCTTATTCAGTTTTTGATAGGGGTGGCTATAGGTCACCCTGCCTATAACTAATGCTTGCATGAGTGATTGCTTGCATGAGTCTAATGCTTGCATGACTATTTGCTTCTTTGAAGCCTCTTCGTTGTTTTGTGACCCTGTGGGTCATTTGGACCAAATTCGTGGTAGTTTCTTTTAATATTTATAGCATGTGTGATAACTTGCCGTTGTCTTGTACCCACATGCCTAGTATTCTGAGTTTTTGTACCTCTCCAATTGGCCGTCCATACATTATTAAGCTTGTGTCCGGGTATCAGACCTGCTTGAGTATTTGGCTTTCACTCGTATATATTCCGATTTTTCCGGTGCGCATTTCATGCCTGCCACTCGAGAAACGTGTTCCACTTGGTCAATCGTCTTCTGCAGTGTGTCCTCTTTTCCCCGCATGACCTTCTGGTTGCCATAAGTGTGATGTCGTCTGCGTATATGATGAGCTCTAGGTCTCGCTCCTCTCCGAGAGCTAGTGCCAATTTCTGCATTCCTGTATTGAAGAGGAGGGGGGATAAGATTGCGCCTTGTGGAGTTACTTCCTTGGTTAGTGTGATGTGTGCGGATTTCGTTGACCCTACACCTATCGTTGCTGTTGTGTTCAATAAGAAAGATCTTGCGTAATTGTATGTTCGTTCTCTACTCTAGTTTTCGCAAGGTATTCGAATATATTGAGATGGGAGATGGTATCGAAAGCTTTTTTGATGTTTATTGCTGGGATTATACTATCATCGCCTGCGTTTGATGGGTTGAGTGCTTTCTCTTTTAAGAGTAGGAAGACGTCTTGCTCTGAAATGTGCGGTTGAAAGCCAAACATGGAGTGTGGAAAGAGTCCCGAATCTTTAATATGCCTGGCACGTTTGGTTTACCTTCTAGAAAAGTGTTCCTATGCATGAAATCAATGATGTACTCGTAGATTTTCGATGTTTTTGGGTTTTGCTGGTTTCGGTACGAGAATTATGTTTTAATTTCCTTCCATTCCCGTAGCACTGTACCAGGGTTCCATACGTTTCCGTTAGAAAAGTCTGTTAGCTGAGCTAATGTGTTGTGATTTAAGTTGCAAATGATAGCGTTCGTGATTTGATCACTACCTGGAACGGTGTTCTTATTGAATGACTGCCGCTGCATGAACCTCTGCCACCGTTACGGGGCTACCGACTTTGTCATTTTTGATGCCCCAGTTTGTCCGTGACGCGGCGTCCTCATGTGATGTCTGTTATGTGTTAAGTCTACTTGAACTGTTCTGCGAGTTCCGCGTCTGTCCCCTACGAGTTCCCTTGCTATTTGGAGGGTGGTGTTCACTATCATTTTGGTGTTTGTGGAGCCCATCATGCTTCCCAAGATAGCCCACGTTTTTTGGTGTGGAAGGTGCCTTGTAGAGAGTCACAGAACTGAATCAAAAAGCTTCTAAATAGAAAAATATCTTTAGAGGAATCCAAGCTAAAGAAAAGTGTGCTTTTGTGTAAACCACAATTATTTTCCCCTAAATGCCGCTGCTGTAGCGTTCCTCTTCCCTTTTAATATAAGGCGTCCAATATTTCCATCATGTTCTGGTTGTGCTGACTAAACAAAAGCAGTATCTCTCTGGTTAGGTGGCATTCACATTTCCTTTTACGCACTAGCAGTTGCCCGAAAATCATTCAAGGATGATGAATGTTTCTTTAACTGTGCATTAACACAATGACCAATTTGATCAACATACACAAATCCACAAGACATTGGCAGCCGTAAACAATTCCTGTTGAAAATTTCCAAACATGAAAATTGCCTAGCCTCTCGGAACACAGAATGCAACCTGCATGAGGACTTAGACTTGTTTGTACAGCGAGACAAATTCTGATCAGAAAGTTTCTTCAGAAAAATTATAAACATATGCACACCCAGTGTCGTCCCTTTGCTTCCCTGCACCCGGGACAGCTGCTCAACCTGCCCCTCCTCTTCTTCATCTTTTGCGACTCCCTCATATTTTTAATGCACATATTGTAGAGTGAATATGAAATAACTTAAAAAGGCAACACTGCAATTCTTTCCTGCAATTCAGCATTTATATTTATCTTTTATGCGCTACAAACAATCCAAATTCCTCTTTTTCTTGCGATTTTATTGCGGAATTTTGCGTTTTCTGCAGTTTCATGCATTGAAACGCAACACTGATTAGCACTGCTGCATGAACATGTCGCTTTGTATATTTCGATAGGAATTAAATGATTGGGAGCCCTTGCTTTAATGCTTGTCCCTTAATTTCTAATATGTATTGCACGTGTTGTATTGAACAAATGATATATTATATTCGGTCATCACGTAGACTTCACAAATTACAGTGAAAATTTTCCTTTATACATTAGCATACATAAAATGGGCCACAATTTTACCGTTGAGAATGGAGTAGCAATTTTCTAGAACTTTAGTAAGGAACACAACCGACGAGCTTTCTTGTCTTAAAGACATCTCTGTTATGGAAGCACGACGTTAGGGATGTGTGTGCAGTGGTTAGTGACAGAGGGAGCAAATAGATAGAGAGGATACATTTGACGGTCAGCGTGGCTTTATTCCAAAAGTAGGTGACAAGCGAGTGTTGGATTTGTAATTTCTGTTCCCCAGATGCTTTTGTTTATCATAACCAGCCCAGGGTGATGTCATTTTTCAGCGGCAATACTGATGTCACTCTATTGATTTTGAGTGTTTTAAACTATAATGACGAGCCCAACACAATATAGAAAAAGTGAAAGAATAAATGGACAAGATATGCATATTGGAAAGAGTGCTTGCTTACAATGGGGGGAGGGGGACATCTCTTAGACAAGTTGCCCTCCTGGTCTATTAAAAATTATTTTATAAATTCGAACGAAACTGAAGCCACATTTTTCAGAGTTAAAAATAAAGCTCTTTCTGCCATCGCTACTCTTACCTTAGGAGGAAATGCCATAGTAATTATAACCACAGTCAAAATGCTGGGAACACATTTCAATGAATTTATGCTATGGGATGCTCACACTGAGCATCTGCAATGTAAGCTTGCCCGTGTAGTTGGAATCGTGAGAAATTTTCAGTATTTATTACCTTAAAAGCAAAGCTTGCGTTATACCATGCCACATTTGAATTGCAATTCAAATACTGCATTTTCATGTGAGGCCGTACAAGACAGACAAATATCATGAAGCTCTCGGTTATACAGTAGAGTGCGCTTAGAGCAATTTGTACTGTGCCTTACAGAACACATTCTGAACCACAGTTTACCACCTATCACATTGTGCGCTAATCAAACATGTACTGCTATCATATTTTACAGTTGCACAAATGCCAGATTGAATACGGCATATCATTTTTATCCGAAGTTGCTAATCACAACACTAACATTCACTACTACCCTACACGACGCCATGAATAATGGTCTGTGTCTCAACCACGTAAGAGCTATGATGTTTAAACTCTAAAACATACTTTGCCTTCTTTACTAAACAGGCTTGACTTAGCTTACACCTCAATCTATGAAATTTATTGTAATTCCCTTTCAGACATCTTTCGCTAATTTTTTCTCTTGTGCATTGCCCTGCCACTATTTCTCTCTTATTTGGAATAAATGTCTACAATGAGATCTTATTGTATCGGTTGTATGGTTCATTTTATGCTGCGCCGTGTGTTCTTTGTTTTTGAGTCTTCTTTGGAAATAGATTTGCCCTGGGCTAGCTGGTTTTTTGCGTACTGCTGCACCAATGTACACATGGGGGAAGGGAACAACGTGAAGCTGCGAATCAGTGGTTGTTTCCCTTCTCCTCAGCCATGTACCTATGTATGCATGTCTGGAATAAAGACTCAGATTCTGAGGAAACGATGCCTGAAATAATACAATAATTATTTTCCTTTTCATGCATTGTGAGTGGTCGCAACAGCATTCTAGCTACATTATCACCAGGATCAGCAGGTCATCAGCGGTAAATGATAAACAAATCCTGACATTATTCCAGCTAATAAGTGGCTTGCTCAAGGTGAACAACTGAACTATTTCATGGTGGCAGTGATTGGAAGCTTACTTCAATACTGACGGAACCAAATGCTATTTTATTTCAGTGAACTAGAAAGAACTTATATTAGTAGGCTTTGTCTTTTCGTGAAAATGCGCGTTTTCTGGTAAATGACTGGAGATGCATTTGCCCATTTAGAATGAAAGAGTGCAAACTATCGGCACATTGAAAAGATGCTTCAACATCAGAGTCGTTGCTGCACTTATGACGGGCATGGCAGCTGCCCTAGCATTCCTGTTCTGTCTATTGTTTCAAAGTGAGCTTTCTGCCTTGGTTTAGAGATTTCACTACTGCCCCATATTCGACCTCACGTCATGTGTTCTTGTTGTCCCTGCTTTGAAATCCACCGTTCCCATGAGTATATATTGCCACACACAAAATAAATATTAAATAACAAGTCAGTGCCGTGTCCGTCTCGTTTCCTTTTCCAATAAGTTTGCGCAGTCTTCGTTCTAGAATACCTTGTAGGAACAAGGCCATCAAGAATGTCTTTTGTATATACCCTAGTATTATTTGTGGTGCACAGCCCAGTTTGCCAGTCAATGTAAACTTATCATCTTTTGCATATTCTGCCTAAATGCTTCAATAATATCGGTATTGTGTACTCTTCTACAGGTCAGTACCACTGCATATTTCATGTGAATAAATGTTACTATGCAGAAAGTGTTCAGTTGTTTTACTTGAAGACCAAGCAATTTAAGTGATTAATCATTTCCTTACAAGGTAAATTTAATAAAGAACGACTAAACATATTTTTCAAAGAAAGGTTACATACACACGCAATATACTACAGGTATAACTACATCAGTCTGCATGCCACTGCTATAGGTCCCATGACCAATGTGGCTTGCCTGTTCTAAGCAAAGCAGTACAAGCTATGTAGAGTTGTAATATCAGCCAACTTTTGGTCTGTCCAGTTTTCGTTCATGTCGATTTCATGTATGCAAACCAGAAAGCTTTCTACAGTTTTATGCTGAAGGTTACGAAAGGTTGCCCGACACTGTCTTGCAATGTTCACAGGCATCTGCCTTACCAGAAAACACCATTTCTGTTAGCAAAAGTTGCTGAAAGGTAAATAAAAACCCAATATACAGACATCGCTTTAAAGGCCTTCACCTTCCCTATTTTGTGCAAAATGAAGATGGCTTCCCAAAGGCACGAAGCTATGGCCATGTGCAGGCGCATTGCTGACCAACTGCAGTGGCTTCATATGAACACAGGCGATGTGAAAAGACATATGTGCGCTTGAAGACAAGTGCATGTAAAGCACCACAATCGAATAAAACTGCTCTTCCTGTATACATAAATAGCATCATTGCTGCCACTACAAGGGTGATATGATGAGCCGGGATGTCATCATTCATCCCAAACATAAATTGCCCCAATTCAAATAGAGCGAGACTCAACAGAACTATGATGTGCTAGCCATTTCCTTGTTTGGGTATGCTATTCAGTTTGTGCATGTTAGAGTGCAAGCATACATCCAATGCGGTTGAGCATTGTAAAAATAAAGTGCACTGCACTGCGATAATTTTTTTTTACTCAAGAGCTTTTGCTTTATATGGTGACCTACAGTGTCGAAGTAAAGGTCTAGGATTATTCTACGATGTGCAGACATTCACTTTTCTATAGTAATGAAGATTACTAAAAATGTTACATCACACATAGGTTACACTTGGTATAGTAGGCAGAGAGACTGTGCTCGCATAATTATTGGTGCGCAAGGGGAGGCCTGACTTTAATGCCAGGAGGGACTAAAACCAGGAACTCGGATGCCAACTTCACTGCATTCTCTAAATGCATCTATACAGTGGATATATATCATACGTACCAGGCACAGTGTTATAAGGCATGAAAGGAAGCAATTGCCATCATATCCTTTTGCTCACACTAGTCTGTGATGCACCAAGTGTTTGTGCGAACTGTGAGCCTCAAATGAATTTTTCTGGCACTTGGCAATGCACGGGGATACACATGCATCGAAACAAGTGCAGCAGCTGTTGGAGAATGCACTAGTAGCAAGAGTGAGCAGAAGGAGGAGTTAAGTGTCCCATAACAATAGTTGACTTCGCAGTGCTCACCTGCACTGAACCATGTGTATCATCCTGTGATTCTGGAAGTATGTCGGCTACCTTGAGGTGAAATATACCATTAAATCTGATGACGGACAAACTGAGACACACATGCATTCTGCCAGATATTCCAGATTCAAAAAAGACAAAGACCAGAGGAAAGCTTGTAAAACTAGAAAATGGCTACTTTATTTGTTAAATCAACCGTTGTTTCTAATAAAGAAGCAGCTGCACTGACAAAAACTGTAAGCTACAGTAAACGTTAGAATAAAGAAAGTGAGGGCACTGACGTTACACAAATAATGAACACGATTTCACTACACAGAGGAAGGCAGTGCTGCATCATATCAAAACATCGTTCTCCCCTTTTGCTATCCTATTCGCAACATAAGCGCTGTGTATTGAGACTTCGTCTCAAAGTTTAGTGCAATGCCTTTGTCACTGGCTAACCAACAAAGAGGTGTATATACCAGCATTAGAGTGTTCTTTTCAGGATTTAAGACTCATGAGCCGGCCATGTTTCCATAGGGCCGGATACAGCTCCACAGGGTCACCACTGAACTGCAGTTTCTTGCAGGAGCATGGACGTCTGCATGGACGCCTGCAGGAGCATGGACGAAGTGTGCGGTAAGCTCAATGACACAATGAACAATGCATCGGCACGATGCATTGCCATTAAAGTCATCCGAGAAGACACTTGCAAACGTGTTCCCATGCGACTATCTGAATTCAATATGCTACCATCATAAAAAAAAGGGCAAACTCACCTTTGATACTGCTTCCTCGCCGCACATTCTGTCGATTCTGTGCTGCTAGCCCGGCTAGGGACGAACGGAGCACACAAACGTCCTCCCTCGTAGTAGCCAGGCGACAACAAGTCTCAAGGTCCGAAAGTCCCCCATTTTCTTCTCGCAACCAGTGCTCCACACGCATGCGCAGAAAGAGCGGTTAAATCCAATTTTCATGTGCTCGTCTAGGGTGCCCATGAGCCACCATTTTTGGACCAATGGGCGACTACCAGTGCACGTCTACCTTGCCGAGCCAGCGGGCGCGCCCGGAGAAAGTCGAAGGTGTGGGAGTGGTGAGGGAGGGAAAGGAGAGAAGAGTTGAGAGGATGGGCGAATGGGCACAGCCTCCTGGCTCGGCACACGCGGGCGCGCCATTCTAGGAGGCCGTGCAAGGGAAGTGGCTTTGCTTTCCCGCCCTCCTGATGGATGGCGCGAATTACCTCTGCCACCTAAAGCACCTGAATACTCAAAGTAACAACTTCCTCTGAACTTTGGCGCTTCCTCTCTCGCCTGCCACGCCTCCAGAGAGTTGACCCTCCTATTGGTCGCAGCGCCGTGGTCACGCGCTAGTACACGCTTTTTGGTCCGTAGCAGACGCCGGCGCCATTCCCGGGTATCGAAATCTCGCTTCGGTTGATTTCTGGCAGCAGATCGAGTTCGGGCGGGCAGCGCTTCGCTAGCACTGGCGCCGTTGTACGTATTGCGGCGTTGCGTAGCCTATGTTGTGCTTATGGGTGCAACAACCGAGGAGACTAGGCGAAAAGACTTTTCGTTATTCCGTCTGCAAGAAGCAACGCGGCTTGCCGAAACATTTCGCTGCACAGGATCGACCGGGAAAACTTTGAAAACGCGCGGGACCCGCGCGTTTGTGCGAAAGAATAAACATTTTATTAGGTAGATGCAGCATTGGAAAGGCGTCCTCATTCCAGAAGGCCTTGAGCTCAGGCCGCGTCCTGGACACTTACAATCAGCCGTTGCTTATTCTCGAGGTCGGAGCTGCCCAAGGCTCTCTCCCAAAGCTCGTTGGGGGGGGGGGGCGTAAGGGTTCGGAGGATTTAATGATACCGCACAGCAACCCCCTATTAGGTGCCTGAGGGTCCCGTGCTCTGCGCAGAAGCGGCATTGCGGAGAGAATTGTGTAGGGGCTATGAGATGATTTCTGGTTGGGTCGGGTAATGTATTAACCTGTAGAGCTCGGAGGAATCACTCCTGCTCTCTAGGTAGTAACTTGTGTGGGGGTGCATATGTTCTGCGGGTTAGCTTGTAGTGTTGTGTGATGTCTTGGTACGAGACTAGAGGGTGCATGCGTTCGGGTTCAGATTACATGGCGTCGGCTCGGCGGGTCAAATCTCTAGCCAGGTGGTTGGCGACCTCGTTGCCAGGAATACCGTTATGAGCTGGCGCCCAGGTGATCATGACTAATCTTGTTGGCGGGATTTGATTGATGATCTGGAGCGTAGCGGTATGAATTATGCCGCTAGCAAAGTTACAGCATGCTTGTTGGGAGTCAGTCACTATGACTTTAACCTCTGTTTGGGAGGGCACGAGGGCTATGGCCGCTTCCTCGTCTTGGAGGGGATTGTTTCGGGTAAGGGAAATGCTGCTCCGATGTTCTTTGTTGACGACTACGGTGGCTGTTGTGGCTGCACGTCTGGGGTAAGACCCCGCATCCGTGTAGGCTGTAGAGGGTAAAGTCTCGTATTGCTTGTGTATGGCCAGGGCCCAGGCCTCCCTTCGCTGTGCGTGGGGCACTGAGTGCATGTTGCGAGGTAGAGGACATACGGTGATGCCACTCCGGATATCATGGGTTAAGCTCAATGTCTGAGGCGGCGGATGGCTGAGAGGGGCAGAGAGCCACAGGCGTAAGAGGATGGACCTCCCAGCTTCCGTAACCGCCAGCCTTGTTCGCTGACTGGATAAATGTGCCTCGATCAGCTCCTCGGCCGTGTTGTGCACTCCTAGTCGTAGTAGGCGTTCTTTGGACGTACTGATCGGCAGGCCCATCGCCTGTTTATACGCCTTTCTGATCATTGTATTGATCTTCTTGAATTCCATCGCGTCGAGTAGTGCGTATGGAATCGTGCAAGTTATTTGAGACACGACGAAGGCTTGGACAAGCCGAAACGTGTCCGCCTCCTCCACGCCTCTTGCCTTGGTTGTTATCCGCCGTATTGTGGGTAACTTGGGCCAATATACTTAAGCTTGTGAATTGTGTATTATTATTGTATTGGTGCGATCCGACTAGAAAACCATTCCCAATATCTTTACGCTCTGACACGGAACGATGGTGTCTCCCTCCAGTTGTTTGCAGATAGCGGTCGAGTCGGATGCGTGCTTCTTTCGCGGTGAGGCCAGGAGTAGCTCCGACTTTTGGGGGCCGCAACTGAGGCCGCATGACTTAGCATAGTCGCTCACCACGTCTGCCGCTTCCTGCAAGCGGCTCTCCATTGCCTCGATGGACCTTGTGGATGACCACATGGTATTGTCGTCGGCATATATCCCATGCCGGATCCCCGGGATGTTATCGAGGAGCGGCGGAAGGCCTATCAGTGCAATATTGAAAAGGAGAGGGGATAACGCTGTCGCGCTCGTCCAGTAGGGAGGGGTTTGTGGCTTGGTCCCCGACCTTTAGGATGCCTTCTCTGTCTGAGAGGAACTCTCTGATATAGGAATACGTCCTGGCCCCCCAGCCCAGCGTGTTTAGCCTCTGTAAGATTGCTGTATGCGTCACGTTATCCAACGCCCCTTTAAAATCCAGGGAGAAAATAGCCGTGGGGGAGTTGCGTGTTGCTGGTACAGTCACCTCCTCTTTCAGCTGAAGTGGATTTCTTAAGTTGAGACGTGTGGCCGGAATTCTATAGTTTCCCCGAGTCATCCAGAAAAAGTGGCCGTTCATCAGAAGTCTCTCGTATTTTTTGGGGGTGTTTTGGTGAGAAGCGCGAGCGTCTGCAGCCTTTCTTCGCACTAAATAACGTTCGGCACGGTTGTAGTTGTAAACGTTTACTCGCTGCTACGAAAGCCGTGCTTCATGTTGGTCTGAGCCTCGCCATTTACTGCTTCTGGTTTGGCAGGCTACATTATGACGTCGCGCACATTGCTTGGCGCACTCGTTTCTTTGTAGTTGCAACCATGGCTAGGCTTAGACGCGAAAGTTGCGTTTCATATTTTTACGCGAACGAAGGGTTAAGAACTGGCGACTATTTAGAAAGTATATTTACAAAGGATGACTGCAGCACTGGCCATTTCAGCCGACAGCTCGAGAGTCAGGGAGCGTTCGTCTTCTTCGTCGGCGCGCCCGGGTGCATCGGCCATAAGAAACACGCAATATGCATGTACCATTATCCCCGGCGGCAGAAGCACCGTCCCGAGGCGTCTAAGTATCGGTGATAACAGCGGAGTAATACGGTTTGAGGCGTGCGACATGCGCAACGACAGTGGAATTCGGGGCAGATGAGGTACTGGTACTTATTGGGACGATTTCGTACGTAACTGGAGTCACGGCACGCGGCACGCGATATGGGCCTGTGTACCGAGATAAGAGTTTTTCTGACAGGCCAACATGACGAGTCGGGGACCACAGGAGCACCAGAGATTCAGGTGATAAGTGGGCGTCTCTGTGTTGGCGATTGTACAAACGCCGTTGCTTCTTTTGGGAGGTCAAGAGGCGAGCGTGGGCAATTTCGCGTGTTTGGGCTGCCCTGGTGATGGCGTCAAGTGCATACTCGCTGGTCTCTGCTGCGGTAAATGGAAGGGATGCATCCAGTGGCAATGTAGGTTCTCGGCCGAAGAACAGAAAGAATGGGGAATAACCGGCAGTGTCGTGACGCAAAGAATTATATGCCAAAGTAACATAGGGTAGGGCAAGGTCCGAATCAGTATGGTCGGACGAGACAAACATTGCAAGCATATCTGTTAGGGTGCGATTCATACGCTCCGTGAGACCATTAGTCGGTGGCTGGTAAGTCGTAGTCAGTTTGTGCTTGGTTGAACAGGACTGCAAGATGTCGGCTATAACTTTAGAAAGACATGTCCGACCACGGTCTCTGAGCAGTTGGTGTGGAGCGCCATGCTGGAGAATCACGTCGCGTAAAATAAAATCGGCCACATCAGTGGCGTAGCGCGTGGCGTAATCTGTCGCGACAGTGAGCCACTTGTTACCAGACGTCGATAGAGAGAAAGGGCCAAGTAAGTCCAAGCCAACGCGAAAGAATGGCTCTGAAGGAATGTCGAGCGGTTGAAGGCACCCGGCAGGGAGCGTCGATGATGTTTTTCGGCGCTGGCATTTCTCACACGCCGGAACGTATTTCCGGACGGAGTGGGCAAGGCCTGGCCAAAAGAAGCGTCGGCGAATCCGGTCGTAGGGGTGGGAGACGCCAAGGTGACCTGCCGTTGGTAAATCGTGAAGTTCTTGGAGAACAGCTGACCGGAGGTGATCAGGAATGACGAGTAGTAGGGCAGGACCGTCCGGGCATACATTGTGGCGATATAGTACACCATCCCTGAGAACAAACAAGTATAGGGACGAATAAAAAGGCGAAGATTGCAAGCCATCATTGATGGCGCGCAAGTTGGCATCACGGCGTTGCTCCTCGGCAACGTGTAGCAGCTGACAAACGGAGAAAACGCAAGCGTCGGCATCGGGGTGAGGGTCGGTGGGTGGTTCGTCCAGAGGATGTTGTGATGAACAGTCTGCGTCTTGACGTAATCGGCCAGACTTGTAAACTAGTGCAAAGGAATATTCTTGAAGCCGCAGAGCCCAGCGACCAAGCCGGCCGGTAGGATGCTTGAGTGAGGAAAGCCAGCACAGCGCATGGTGGTCCGTGATTACCGAAAAGTGCTTGCCATACAAGTACGGGCGGAATTTGGAAACCGCCCAAACGAGAGCAGGTATTCACGATCTGTAATGGAATAGTTGCGCTCCCCTGCCGTGAGGAGGCGGCTAGAGTAGGCGATAACGCGATCCTGACCCTGTAGGCACTGTGCTAAGACGGCTCCGATGCCGTTACCATTGGCATCGGTACACACCTCTGTACGAGAGTACGGGTCAAAGTGGGCCAGTATAGGTGGCGTGGTGAGAATATTGGTGAGGTGGGCAAAAGCGGCAGTTTGAAAGGGGCCCCACGTAAACGGCACGTCCTTCTTCGGAAGATCAGTAATTGGTCGGGCAATCGCTGCGAAGTCTTTAATGAAGAGTCGGAAGTGGGAGCAGAGTCCTACAAAACTTCGGACGTCTTTGACAGACTGGGGTACAGGAAAGACGTGACCGCCAGATTTTTCTCCCGGTCTGGTTGAACACCGGAAGCGTCGACGAGGTGGTTCGGCACAGTAATCTGCCGACGACCGAATTGACACTTCGATGAATTGAGATTGGAGCCCAGCCTCGCGGAAGACTTGAAGAACAGCTGATAAGCGCTCAAGGTGAGTCTCAAATGTAGGAGAAAATGCAAGAACGTCATCTAGGTAGCAGAGGTATGTTGACCATTTGAACTCTTCAAGCAAAGAGTCCATCATACGTTCGATCGTTGCTGGGGCGTTGCATAGACCCAATAGCATAACTTTGAATTAATATAGACCATCCGGTGTGACGAACTCTGTCTTCTCTTGGTCCTTTTCATGCACAGAAATATGGCAGTAACCAGACGGAAGGTCTATGGATGAAAAGTAGTGGGCACCATGGAGACAATGGAGGGCGTCGTCATTGCGAGGCAAGGAGTAGACGTCGTTCTTGGTAATGTGGTTTAGATGACGATAATCTACGCAGAAACGCCATCTGCCATTTTTTTAACAAGCACCCCGGGCGACGCCCATGGGCTCCACGAAGCTTCAACAATGCCTTTGGCGAGCATCTTCTTCACTTCATCTCGAATAACCTTACGCTTCAAAGCAGAAACTCGATATGGTCAGCAGTGATAGGACTAACATCACCAGTGTTTATGTGATGCTTAACAATTGAAGTCTGGCCCAATTGGTAATTGTCGAGGTCGAAGCTGTCGTGGTAAAAAAAAAAAGGGCGACACAGCGGCGTTGCTTGGTCGGGCAATCGGTCCGTAGGAATCATGGGATGAAATGTTGTGCCAGGGCCAATTGCATCCTGTAGACAAGGTGAAGAATCGTAGCAGACGTCTCCTGAAAATTCGTGAAGTGGTCATCTCTGATAGCACGCAGCGTGGCAACCGATATGCCTTGGGGTGGAACTTCCTTTGTCAGGCCAAAATTGACGATGGGGAGGCATGCCCAATTATCGGCGATGGTGACGACGGAGGGGGGCACAGTGATATTGCGCATCAAATGGACATCAGGAAGAGTTGTGGCGACGTAATCACCAATGGGCACAGGAAAAGATGATAGCAAATTGACGAAAGTCAAGGCTTTAGGCGGCAGACGGACGAAGGCGGTCGTACTAAAGTTGCTCGGCAGTTCCGCACATATATGCGCGAGTAGAGGAAGTTCGAGAGAAAGGCTACCGGCAGAACAGTCGATCAAAGCTCAATGTGCCGTAAGAACGTCGAGTCCGAGGATGAGGCAATGGGGACAATTGGTGAGCACCGTAAAAATAACTTGAACGCGGCAGTCGGCGATACTTATAAGAGTAAGTACACATTCCAGAGACGTCAACAGTGCTGCCATTGGCCACGCGTAACGCTAGAGTAGTAGGAGGCGTGAAAAACTGCCTCAGTGGACGACGGAAGTTACAACTCAAAGACACCTGGGCTCCAGTATCTATTAATGCCGTCAAAGGGATACCATCGACATGAATATCAAGTAAGTTCTGGTTTGTTGGGAGCGTCAGTGGAGGATTTCGACACGACGAAGATAATGCAGCACTACCTCCAGGAGCTGCATAGTCTAGTTATCCATCGGGGGGGCGGGATCCATAATTGATCAGGGTTGAATAGCAGCGTGGCTGGGGCGACGGGGACCCACGGCACTGAGGTGACGGCGAGTGAGCAGGACGACTGTCATCGACGGATGCGTCAGAGTTAGGAGGCATACGACGAGGCGAGTAACGGCACGGGTCGGCGTATGGGCGAGGAGACGGGGAAAAGGAGCTCGAATACGGCGACGTCCAGGAGATTAGGCAGTGGCGAGCAACGTGGCCAATGCGGAGGAAACGGAAGCAAATGGGCTTGTCGTCCGGAATTCTCCACTCGGTAGGGTTGCGGCATCTGGGAGGAGAATACATATCGTTGTGAGGCGTAGCTGGTGGCACCGGTCAGGCGTCAGATCGGGTGATAGAGCAGGCAGCAGGAAAACTGAGGTTTGCAAATTCTTGCCTCACAACTGCCTGAATGAGAGAGATCGTCGGAACTGGTTGGTTGGGTCAAGTGGGCGTGGACGGAAGGGCGCAGGACTTGTAGCCTCGAGCTCACGGTGAACAATACGTGTGACATGCTCATTTAAGGGTGGTGAAACGGCAAGGCTGATGCAAGACGACGTAGCAGTTGTGTTAGGGAGCCGGGAGAACTGTGGAACGACGCGGCGTCTTTTGGCGAGCTCAAAGCGGCGGCATTCCTTAACAATGACGTCTATGGTGGACACATTGTTTAAGACGAACAAGTTTAACGCGTCGCCCGCGATCTCTTTGAGTACATGGCCGACTTTGTCAACCTCCGCCATTTTATCGTCGACTTTCCGGTAAAGAGCGAGCACGTCTTCTATGTATGAGACATACGATTCAGTAGAAGACTGAACTCGGGTAGCAAGCTCTTTTCTAGCAGCCGGCTGCCGATCAGTGGGATTTCCAAAGAGGCCGCTGAGCTTCTCCTTGAAAGCATCCCAGCTAGAGGTCTCGTCCTGGTGTGTCTGGAACCAGACACGAGGTGTTCCGCCCGCGTAGAATAGGACATTCGCTAGCATGATGGTAGGGTCCCAGTGGTTGTTTCAGCTAACATGCTCATACAGGCTGAGCCAGTGCTCAACGTCGAAATTATCTTGGCTGGAGAATATGCCAGGATCGCGAGGATTGGTAACCGCAACGTACGTAGTTGTTGGGGTCGCAGGAGTAGGAGACGAGGTGTCGTCACCGGGAGCCATTGCGGAAAGCAGGACGGTGCGGCCGCTGCGGAGCTCCGTGGCGAGGACGGCGAACGGCACCATCCACCAAAATGTTATGCGAACGAACGATTAGGAACTGGAGACTATTTACAAAGTATGTTTACAAAGGATAACTCCAGTACTGGCCAGTTCAGCCGACAGCTCGTGAGCCAGGGAGCGTTCGTCGTATTCGTCGAGGCGCCCGCGTGCATCGTCCACAAGAAACACGCAGATGCATGTATCAATATATTAGTTCGACCAGCCATTCAGTGATACATATTGCATACTGAACTGACACGACCCGCCGTGGTTGCTCAGTGGCTATGGTGTTGGGCTGCTGAGCACGAGGTCGCGGGGTCTAATCCCGTCCACGGCGGCCGCATTTCGATGGGGGCTAATGCGAAAACACCCGTGTGCTTAGATTTAGGTGCACGTTTAAGAACCCCAGGTGGTCAAAATTTCCGGAGTCCTCCACTACGGCGTGCCTCATAATCAGAAAGTGGTTTTGGCACGTAAAACCCTAAATATTATTATTGAACTGACACGCATTGCTAGTCGTATTTTTTTTAGTTGGACTTCGCTAACGAACTCGAAACCAAAACGGCGGTGCTCAGCTTTTGAGACCCGCTGTTCATGCTTCTATTAGTGCAGGTCTAGCTTTTATGTAGCGCGCATTGGTTCATGTATATGTATTTGCGGGGTTGTTACCAAAGTCGGCAGTTACTGTATCGGGGCACCGTAATGGAAGCTATATCTTGTGTGCGCCATAGATGCGCACATGATAAATCAGAATGCAGACATCCGCTAAACATAGCCGAAGTTATATTGGGTTCAAATATATCGTGGAAATCTAAGCTGGTTGAAACTTGCCTAACGCGTATAGGTCGGGAAAAAAATATCTAACGAAGGGGCGCGAAATGACAAACCATTTGCAACGTTCGAGATTGGTAAAATTGTTATGGCTACGCACACGGCTGGCTGACAAATCAACAATTCTTGCTTTCGAAATTATTTGTGAAATGTCACGGCGTATATTTTCCTGGGTGCCTTGTATCATTTCTCAGAAAGTTGTCCCACACCAAATCTTAGCACATTCATCTTAGGATCACTTCACCGAAGACCGATTTGAAAGCCAAATCCTTCGGAATGACGGCATCAGGAAATTAAGGCCCCATGCATTACCAAGCCTTTTGGTAGTACGAGCAAACGCGCCTTTGACAGATATGGAAGTAGTACACCACCATCGGTTCTTGTAGAGCCAAGACCCCACGCCTGTGCTTTAAAAAAGTAAAAGGTAAATATCCACATACAAAGCGTACGTTCCAATTTCTCTTGGCAGCGTTGAAGTTCAAATGAAATTGATCAAATGGTGCCGTTCAAAAAAAAAAAAAGAAGAGAAACGCTCCGTTAGTTTGCTTGAGCACACCACCTCCATCATTGACACCTGAATGGAAGTGATCGCAGTGGAAGGAGCTTCTATAAAGCACTGCAACGTGGATACCGGCAGTTATTGGGGTAACTCACTCATTTCGGAACCTCTCCTGTCCTAAACGCAACAACCACATCCCTCAGGCGCGCTGTGCACTGCGCGCCAAAGGGGCGTACGCTGGGCGCGGCTGCTAGCCGCACCGGGCCGAGGTGCCACCACCGTCGGAGCCGAGAGAAGGAGTGCCGGCGCAGGAGGAGGCGAGAGCAGATGTCGCTACTTTTTGAACATTTAGGGGCTTTACTGCCACCGAAGCCGCGGAGTTTCCGAGGCCGGACCGTGCCCCCTGCTATATTTTTTTCAGCCACATAGGACTTAGTCCGACATTCTCCGACTTTTCCAGTGGTGCTCTTCAAATATTATGTTCTGTTTTTCCTTCCTAAAAGTGAGCAATGTGTTATTCATTCGTTAAGTCATGACTTTTATGATCGTATTTTATTCCTTGGACAACATATAACAACAAGCATGCGAATGTCTGTGTGTTACGTTAAAAAAGAAGAAAAGAGGTTATCTTTCCTGCTGGCACGCACATACTTAGGAATTCTGTAGATAGCATCTTCACCATTCTATTCAAGGCTATGCGCATGAGCAACTGAACGGGCAAAATTTTCAAAACATTGTTTCATTATATCAGGAAGTTTCAACTGATTGCGCCGAGAGGGCAGTCCCTTCTCATAACATATACATTTGTGATGCGTTAAACATTGGTGATGCGTTAAAGTAGTGTTTTGGTCAGTGATTGGCGGTTATGTCGCGATGCAGATGCGAATGGTTTGGTACCCTCTCGACAGAGGGCGCCATTCAGTTTCAGTTTCAGTCTCACGTTACCATTCCTTAAACACAATGCATTGGTAAGAGACAATATACAGACACGGGTCCCAAAGTCAAAGGCTGCAACGGGACCCTCGGTTAATAATAACATTGTAGAGATGTATTAAAGAAGGCCATGCTAACTGAAACAAACAAACACAATCGCGAAAATACAACATAGAAAAATAAGATCAATGAAAACAAATTGAATGTATACAAGCCTATATAGCGCATAAAAAAACTGTCAATACATACATATGACAAACGTAGCGTAATGAGAGACGTAAAATTGTTAATGAAGTTCTTAATTAAATTAACGAAGCTGACTTGTAGAAGCGCCAAATTTAAACCATAAGGTGATTTATTACAGCTTGTGTTTGAACAGTAATTACAGACAGAGTGTCATTCAGTGTGACTGCACGCACATGTTTTTGTGAGGCTGCAGCAGGGTAGGAGAGGGAGTGTATGAGCACGCCTTGGGCGTGCGTGCGTGTGCACTTGCATTTGAGTGTGCCGCATGTTTGTGTCTTCGCATTTAAATCTGCGTGCGCACGAGTACCTGTATGCGTGTGTGAGCAAACGTGTGTCTGTGTGCGCGTGGGTGCGTCATTTTTGTGCGTGTGTGCATGCGTGGGCGAGTGCAAATGTGTATACGGGCGAACTTGTGTCGTATCACTGCGTGCGTTTGCGTGTAAGCGAGCATTTCCCTGCTTACAGCTACTCCCAGGGACGAATGTAATATAGATTTTATTCGCATTCATATATAAATCCAATAGACAAGAACGAATGACGCCGCATCTATAGCATTATCCCTTTCTGAAAGCGAAATCAACGCAAAAACGGCTTAGGCGTCAGTATCACTGCCCCAGATTTCGTCACGATGACACCATCACCATCGGCACGGCTCCGTAAGCTCCGTTCCATACATAGCAGTCAAAGCTGTGGAGGCTAGAGAGACTTCTTGCAGTGGCTTCGTTCGCACTTGGATATAGTTCGATATTTTGCGACCGCAATTGTGCCCAACTTTTTATATAAGCTCAGTATTGAATGAAAGACGTTTTAAGCAAGCACACTGTGGTATATGGCTCCTAATGGGTTGTTTTAGATCATTTCGTTCTTTACGTTTCTTTTTTTATTTACAACCCATAGCGAGGAGCCTCACGTGTATGCTAGCTCGAGCGAACGCTGTAGGTGCGTGAAGCGAAACATGGATGGAACTTTTCTTACCGGAACTTCTTGCGCGGCTTCCACACCGTTGACTACTATGCATGAAACGGAGTATAGCCGTTCACTTTTGTTATCTTTCTTGTTTCGGCGACAGTGTATTCTCTTGATCCCTACGACGCTCTAAATCTGCACCATCATTGTGTCATGCATCGTTTCTGCGACGATTGAAGAGTGACGAAGAATAAAGTAAGTCGAAAGTTAGCGCTGGTCCTAAATTAACTAGGTCCTAAATTAACTAAGTTAGCGCTGTCTTGAATTCCGCGTAGTCCATTTCTTTCGTCGCAGTATAAACCAACTCGCCCAACAACAAGCCTCATTGCGACCAAGCAAGCATTCGGCGGCACACGTTCACTGCTATATTGACATTAAAACTTTAAACTGCTTGCCTCCCCCCCCCAAAAAAAAGGAAAACGTGAGTGAAAATTGAAAGCGGACTGGCCGCAAGGAGCATGCTGAGGGAGCCATACTTTTGATGGCATTATCACAAAAGGCTAAGTGCGGTCAGCCTCGCCCTACGGACGTGCTTTTTCTGCGTCAGTTATGCTTTAAGAGAGCGTGTAATCACAAAATATTTGTTCGGATAGCTCTTACCGAAGCATGTTTAATCAAAATGTCTTCGCTCGACTAGATAATATCGAGGCCAGGCTCAAAACGTCTCCTTTGCTTTACCCACCTAAGAACAATTGTTGAAAAGATAATTGACGGAGCTTTCTTAAATAGCACACAACTTCTTAACTTTCTCCGTATCCAGAGGTTACCTATCTCAACGATCGAATGACAAAATGACGTCATATATATATATATATATATATATATATATATATATATATATATATATATATATATATATATATATATATATATTGGTTGCCTAGCTTTATTTGGTGTAGTTGAAAGCAGCCGTCGTATATATGGCGCAGTGGGCTTCTTATAAAGGAAGTGTGAAAGCTTGGACAGGTTATCTCGGCACAAATCAAGTTCATGAACTTAAACGCATGGGCCCAACCGCGCACTTCTGCCTTTACAACCGGTTTTTCTATATGATTGAAAAAAGAATGCAAGACGAGCAACGAAAGACAAAAAAAGAAAACCCATGCAAAAGGATTAAAGTGCAACTCCTGTGATTTTTCGATGTTCACTGACCTTAATAAAATGTTGAATATACGTTCTTCTTTAGGACTTGAGACTGACTCCAACCAAATGACTGAATTTTATTAGCCTGTAATAAAATTCAGTCATTTGGTTGGAGTCAGTCTAAAGTTCTAATCAATTTCCCAACCAGACAGGCAATTCTATCTAAATGTATAGCTTCACGTTCTTCTTTGCACTCTGATTTTCTGTGCCAAGCGACAGCGCTACAAGTACTTTAGTTTTTCTGAAAATGAATGTTAAAGATTGGTTGTGCGTTCCAGACTCATGGCCGCGAATGTGTGCCTTTATACTGGCCACCCTATGTTTGTGACGTCGAAGACTAAACCAAGAAACAATGAAGCTGGCTCCTTGTGCAACGCGATGACGCCCGACAATCATCATTTTGACAGACGTTATAAATGGTGCTTCTATTCATCCTGCCGCTGCCCAATGCGTTGAGTTTGGGCACATCAGCTGCCTCGCACAGTGGCGGTGGCTGGCCAAAAGCAAACAGTGATCTTTGAGCACGCATACTGTGGCTGAAACTGCAGCTGAAATTGCACCTGTCTTCTTTGGAAGAACTGGAAAAGCTCTCCATGTCGTCGGGACGCGTCATTAGCTACGTTTTTTGGCATCAACACCATGTGTAATGCATGTTTCGCATGCATTCTACGTGTTTACATTACAGCAGTGTAGGATCTGACTTCATTGACTCATCATGATGTCACACGAAGCAGCTATTGGTTTCTGTTTCGGTACCTAGGCACTCGCACGCCCACACACTCTCTCTAGTTCGTACGTACGGTCACACACACATTCTCTCTCTACCTCGCACATACAAAATACACAGGCACTTACATCCCGTTCACGCAAACACGTCAACATTTGTTCGCACGGGTGTATGCTGAAACACGAACACACACGTTGGCAGACGCGCGCATTCATACGCACCCATGCATGCTCCGCAAGCACGCAAGCGCAGGCACAGTTACACTAACACGCACTTACCCGCGAACGCGCGTGCAAATGCAGGCATGTACGCACGCCGCCAATGCTCATAAATGCATACACGCAGTCACGCGCACGCAAACACAAACACGGGGTTACTCGCACGCAGACACGCCCTTCCTCCCTCCCACACGCACACGTACTCTCTCTCTGCCTCCCGCAGACACACACACATTCTCTCTCTACCACGCAGATGCAAAATACGCAGGCACATACACCCATGCACACGATACACGCCAAAATTTGTTCGCATGCATGCATGCACGCTGAAACACGAACACACACGTTCCTATGCATGGGCCCATTCCCATGCGCCCATGCATGCTGCGGAAGCAATCGAACGCACACACACATACAGTAACACGAGCGTACGCGCTCAGGCACGTGCAGATGCAGGCATGTACACACGCCGCCAATGCTCACACACGTATACACGCATTCGCGTGAATGGAAACGAAAATACAAAGGCACTCGCACGTGCACACACTCTCCATCGCTCGCACACACGTACACACACGCATTCTTTCTCTACCTCGCACATACAAAATACACACGCACATACATCCATGCGCAAGCGAACACGCCCACGTTTGTTCGCGCGCGTTCATGCTAAAACCCGTACACGCTGGCAGACGTAGACACTAAAATGTGCCCATGCATGCTCCGCAAAAAAGTACGCGCACGCACACGCGCACTAAAACGCGCGTACACGCGGGCGCAAGTGTAAATACAGGCATCTACACATGCTGCGAACACTTACGCATGCATACACGCACTCGCGCGCATGAAAACGGAAGTACGGAGGCACTCGCGTGCGCACACACATCTCTCATTCTCCCTCGCATGCGCACACACGCGCATTATTTGCCTAACTCGCACATACAAGATACGCACTCATATATATCCGCGCCCACGCACAAACGCGCACTTTTGTTCGTACCCGTGTATGCTGAAACACGAAGTCACACGTTTGCAGACGTACACATTCCTACGCGCCCATGCATGCTCCGCAAGAACGCAAGCGGACGGACAAATATACGCACGTGAAAAGGCAGGCATGTACGCACGCCGCCAATGCTCACAAACGCATCCACGCGTTCGCGCGAATGGAAACATAAATTCGGAGGCACTCGCACACACACACTCTCTCTGTCCCGCGCACGCGCACACTCTCTCGCTGTCTCCCTCAGACATACACACACATTTTTCTCTAAGTCGCACATATAAAATACGCAGGCACATACATTCATGCACACGGAAACACGCCCACATTTGATCGCACGTGTGTATGCTGAAACACACACGTTGGCAGACGCACAAATTCACACGTGCTCATGCATGCTCCGCAAGCACGCAAGCGCACGCACAGGTGCACTAACACGCGCATACACACACACGCACGTGCAGAGGCAGGCATGTACACCCGCCCCGAACGCTCACACTCACATACACGCACTCGCGCGCATGAAAACGCAGACGGAGGCACTCGCATGCGCCCACACATCTCTCGCTCTCTCCGTCGCATGCGCAACATACGCATTCTCTCTCTACTTCGCACATACAAAAAAGCAGGCACATACACCCATGCGCACGCAAAGACGCCCACATTTGTTCGCACACGTGCATGCTGAAACACGAACACACACGTTGCAGAAGTGCGCATTTGTACGCGCCCATGCATGCTCTGCAAGTGCACAAGCGCACGCACACATACACTAACACAAACGTACGCGCGCATGCACGCGCAAAGGCAGGCATGTACGCATGCCGCCAATGCTCATAAATGCATACACGCGTTCGCACGCATGCTAACACAGATACGGAGGTACTCATACGCACACACACACTCTCTCTCTCCCACCTGAGCACAGACTCTCTCTATTTGTCTCCCTCAGACAGACACACATTCTCTCTCTAGCTCTAACATACAAAATACGCCGGCGCATGCATCCATGGGCACGCTACAGGCCCAAATTTGTTCTCGTGCGTGCATCCTCAAACAAGAACTCACACGTTGGCAGACGTAGACACTCACACGCGCCCATGCATGCTCCGCCAGGGCGTAAGCGCGCGCCCACATACACTAACACGTGCGTACACGCTCACGCACGCTCAAAGGCACGCATGTGCACACACCGTCAATGCTCAAACACTCATACATTCATTCGCGCGCATGCAAACACAATACGTAGGCACTCGTATGCCCACACAATCTCTCCCTCTCGCTCGCTCAAACGCGCACACACACACATGCATTCTCTCTCTACCTCACACATTCAAAATACGCCCGCACATACATCCATTCGCACGCAAACACGCCAGCATTTGTTCGCACGCGTGCATGCTGAAACACGAACACCCACGTTTGCAGACGCACACATTCACACGCGCCCATCCATGCTCCGCAATTACTAACACGCGCGTACACGCGCACGCACGCATGTACACACGAGGCGAACGCTCACACACACATACACACGTATTTGCGTTTGCATGCACGCCCTCGCGCGCATGCGAACGCAAATACGGAGGCACGCACACGCGCAAACAATCTCTCTCTCCCTCGCATGCGCACACACACGCATTCTCTCTCTACCTCGCAGAATCAAAATACGCACGCAGATTCAGCGGTGCGCGCACAAACACGACCACATTTGTTCGCATGCGTCCACGCTTAAACAGGAACACACACGTTGGCAGACGCAAACATTCACAGGCGCTCATGCATGCCACCGCGTTGAAAACAAAGGAGTTTGGATCTGCACAGGCAGAGGTCCCGGTAGTGACAGCAGCTGAGTTAGTGGAAGAGCAGTCGCCAGATTTGATTGTAGCGCCTACGTCAGAAGGCCTACAGTAGATGTTAGAGGCGAACAGTTCAGCCATGAAGTCCGAGCAAAACATGGACCCCAGCCTGCGGGAACAACCAAAGCAACCCAAACAAAGGTCTTGCACGGGTAAACTTTACCGAAGAGATTCCAGTAGAACTTCTGTGGCTCGTGTCAATCATTAACGGAGAGGCTATGGAACAACTAATCAGGGAGGTAGTCTCTGAACACCAGCTGGAGCTTGGTCATACGAGAGTTGCAGGAAATCGTGCTAGAATTTCAGGACTTATTCGTAGATAGGTCAGGAAGGACGTCAGTTCTTACAAAGGACATCGGGATCACTACTTCGCTTCCGGTACGTTCAAAGGCTTACCGAGTGTCAGCGCGCCAACGTGAAAAATCTTGACGCAAAGTGTAATCGAGCGTAGCGAGAGCGATTAACCCTCACCTTTAATCTTAGTTGAGGTACCAGGCAAGGATCCGCGTCCTTGCGTAGATTATCGCAGGCTAAACGCGATCACAAGATGTCAGATTTATCCCATACCAAACACCAAAGAGAACATCGAGGAGGTTAGTAGCACCCGATTCATTTCTACACTGGATCTAGTTCGAGAATACCGCCAGGTTCTCCTCAGAGAACCGGCTAGCAGGTATGCCACCTTCAATTCTCCGTCGGGAACGTTCTGCCCTAAGGTCTTGAGCTCTGGTTTGAAAAGTGCACGGTACTGTTTTTCAAGCCTTACGGACAAAGTGTTGCGAGGGCAGGAAGAGTTAGCCTTGCTTTAGTTAGATCATTTCACGATGTATGCGACATCCTAGTGGGAGCGTATGCAACATCTGAGGGCAGTGTTGGCCCGCTTGATTGAAGCAGGCTTAACCGCCAAGGCACCAACATGCCAAATGGCGCAAGCGGAAGTTATCTATCTTGGTCACGTACTCAGATAGGGCTGTCGCCGTCCCTTTGAGCTAACGGTGGCTGCGTTACGAGATTTCCCGCAGCCTCACACAAGGACCGATATCCGACCTTTCTTATGGCTCGCCGGGCACTGTCAGCGGTACACGCTTAGCTATTCTGAACTAGCAGGCACTCTAGCTTTTTCTCATCGAAAAACTGAGCGACAGAGTGTCCCTCTGGGATGAAAAAACGGAATTCTCTTTCAAAGCCCTGAAGAGAGCGCTGATGAGTCAGTCCGGGCAACGATCGCCGGACTACACCAGGGCATCTGTGGTTCAATGCCATGCGAGACAGGAAGACAGCGATGTGGATCAAACGGGGATAGCCGCTATACTAATTGACATTAGGAGAAAAAAAAGTGAGCTGGGCCGGCCATGCAATTCGTAGGATAGACAACAGATGGACCATAAGAGTCACAGAATGGGTGCCAAGAGAAGGGAAGCGCAGTCGAGGACGGCAGAAAACTAGGGGGGGGGGTGATGAAATGAGAAATTTCGCAGGCCCAAACTTGGAATCAGATGACGCAGGACAGGGGCAACTGTAGATTGCAGGAAGAGGTCTCTGTCCTGCAGTGGACATAAAATAGGTTGATGGTGGTGATTATGCAATGCGAGCGAGCGAGGCATGGGCGTCAAACAATGCCAAAAGGGAGAGAGTGAGGAGGAGCACCCCGTCCTTTACGCAACTCGGAAACTCACTAGTCGAGAACAGGCGTATGGCGCTACTGAGAAAAATTAGGCATGTCTCGTATGGCCTGTTCAAAAATTGTTTTGCTATCTTGCGGACTCGAGGTTCGTCATCGAAACGGATCATTTTTCTCCCAAATGGTTGCAGACGTATTGAAAAAATGGCCGTAGACTGAGCTGCAGTCTCGCTTTGCAGCAATATTTTTTTGAAATACGCTATAAAAGGGCGTCTCAATGGCAATGCCGATGGCTTGAGTCGAAGCCCCTAGATCGAAAAACAGCCTCAAACGTTTCATGAAACTTGTTTTTTTTCCTGACCTAGAGATGGGAAGGTTATTATATTGGTTTACGCATTTGTCTTGAGTCATGTCTTGTGAAGCGTACAATAAACTTATGCGTGTATTTAGTGTGGCTGTAAGTTCTCTAAAACTGTCATTTTTGAGTGCAAAATAAGCCTGGTGGAGCTCAGAAAGAATTTGTCTCATGCTTGTTGACTGAGAGACTGAGTCTTCGCGAAGTTCTGCTGACGCGTGCCATGAACGGGAAAGTGTTGCAGGCCCTTCTGAGGCATCTAGACTCGGACGGAGATGTTGAGCAAAGGGGGAAAATGCCCACAGTGTTTCGTGCTCAAGAGAGCTCTGCTACAACCGACGACGACTACCAGCACCCACCTGCGTAATCCCCCTGTCCAGCGGACGTCGTCCCCTGCCCCTCGGGATCTTCTTCGGTGGCGGGGAAGTTTGTCACGGTTCACTTTGTGTGGCAATGAATGGAATAGATTCGCAGCCCGAGACACGACGTTTGTAATCGTCACGCTCGTCTAGATGAAAAGACTTGTCCGTCGTGTGCGTACGACTGGATTATGCGTGGAGTGTGCAAATCCTACTCTCCTCTGTCCTACGTTCAACCTCTCCACGCTAAGGAGTGGTTTACCTCCATGTTCCTTTGTGCGGGTTGACGCACCGTGTCCTGACAACGCCCTCTGCCAGGGAGCAAGAGGAAATGAGGTTCACCGCATGGTAGAGGGTTTAAGGTCAGCGACCCGCCACGTGGAGAGACACCTCTGCTCTTGCGTGCAGGTCCACACTCGCTTAACGTTTTGCTGCTTTCCTTAGAGCGTACCGCTAACTTCTAATGATGTACTGAACTTCTCTTATTTGTTTTTACATCACCTCACATTCCCTGCCCTCTCCGATGGTGAACCTGGTTCGAGCTCCAAACAGACGCCGTCGAAGGTCACCGAAACCCCGTCCCCGTAAGAACTTCCAAATACATGAAACGACTAGAACAAAATGCGACAGGTTGTATTCTAGACTTCTGCGACGAAACCGAAACCAAAACTTTCATCATACATTTAATTTCATCATCTCTTCGAAAAGTTTTGTCATTGTTTCAGTTCCGATAATTGGTCATGCCTTGCATAGCAGACAGAGAATAGTGAGTACACTTTAACAGTGGGCTGTGGCGAAATATTTGGTTAGCTTCCAACATTCAAAAATATCGAGTAGTTATTCTTTAGAATAGGAATAGCTAGTGTGTAATATTCGATTCGTATTCGAAATTGCGCATATTAACCCCCTCCTAAATACAGTTATGTTTAAACTCAACACTACCATTTACTGGAGGTGCTAACCTAATCTTAAATTATTTTTCATTCTTCCTTTCTGTAGAAAATGGAGCATTATTATACATTATACTAGTTATCATAAATTAACTTTTGTTCATTTATGATAACAGCCGGTTTGCAGCCCATCTCCCACAGCGGGTTTGTGCCATTGTACAAAGCGCTTCATCATCATCGCCATTTGTGGCTGAAGAAAAGGGATCCGACACAACTCAATGGCTGGCTACCATGCAAGGTTCGTCTACCGGGCCCATTTTCCCCTTTTGCTGATACGCACACCAGCCTTTCTAACGCCTAGGAGTCCTGATTTAGCGGCGTAAGTTGGCATAACTTCCGCGTCTTGCTGTAACAGGTATTGAGGTGTAGGGGGGCGTTAACCTCTGGTGATGTCAGGTCCTGGTTTCCTAAAACTCGAAGGCAAAGGGCTGGTTTTCGTTGATCTCAGGGCAATGGATGCCTCAATTTAGGTCAGCTACTCACAACAACTATGATCAATTCGCGCCCCAGATCACATATACACGGTGAATCGGTAGAGAGGGAAAGTAGGTCTGTTTTCAGCACTAGGATGAGGGCCTGCATGGTAACAGTTACCATGAGCTGGACGCTTCCTTGACTCCTACTTATAGAATGACAACACGTCGAACAAGGGTCCCGTAACAACAATATAGTGATTTTTCCCAAGAGAGACAGGAAAAACTGTATATATTTGGAAAATAAACATTGATAACAGCGGGAACGTACACTTTTTCTGTGCAGTAATAAACGAAACATTTTGAGAACAAGAGAAGGAAGAACGTCTCGTTTAAGGTACCAGTGATGGTCTATAGGGGCAGCTTGTAATGAAATGTCACAACGGCAATAAATGAGCCAGAACTTCAAGGGAAAACATATTTTCGATAAAAATTATTGTGCAGGAACTCCTCCGGGAGTTGTCTCAGTATGCGTAAGCATTTGACACTTTCTCATCGCCACGCAGCTCAGTGTCATTATCAATGCTATGAAACTTGATCCGGACAGTACATGCTATGGCGCAGCGGCTACGCGAACTGGTACGGACGTCGGCGCAAGATGCATTGAAAACGTACGCGAAGTACTGCAGATGGTGGCGCCAGGTGCACTGATAAGCCGGTATCACTCCTTAGTACATTATCCGACTACGTAGAAACATTATGAACCGTGATGACGCGCGCTCCTGCGGCAGCTGCGCATGGCACGGCCGCTCGGACCGTATCTTGAAAGCGATCTGGGATTAGGACAGACTGCTGATAGCTCCGCGCGCTGTGTTTTTGCGGCTTCCCGTTGAAGAGATACGCGCGGGCCCATATCTTGAAAGCGATCTGCGAAACGGCAGGATGTGGCGTGTACTGATTGCTTTGTGAGCGCTGTATTGTCGCCGATTCGTTCGTTTCGAAGGGAGAGGCAGAATGAAGGCAAAGTCGCTCGCTGCTGCGGGCTCCATCTTGAAAGCGATAATCGTACGTGATGGATGGATGGACGCTTTCCCTCGTTGGGTAAGCATAGAAAAGCTTACGCATTTCAAACTATTTGCAAGTAAATTAAAAGCCTGGAAAAAAGATAGCACGAGAGTTGGTGACCTTAATTTGCGGCACTGCCTGCACTAGCTTCGAAGAGTGGCTGGTATTAATTAGAGACTGTGTAGAGCGCGGTTCAGTGAGGGATTATTACACAGGTTCATAATAGCGTTTGTAGCTTTACGTACGTGAAACAGAAGCTCCATTGCGGGACATTTATGGTGCGTGTTCTTTTAAGACTTTTAGTTTAGCGTACAGGAACAAAAAACGTAAGGGGGACGTCAGAAGACATGGCGCCATCCAGTGCGTCATCCAAAACGTATCTAAGCCAAGACAATTCCTTAGCAACCACCCTGTCATTGAATTCATTTGAATTGAATTTATTTCTGTATTGAATGGGGGAAAGTCCGAACTAAAAAGTGAAAGTGAATTCACTTGACAGAGGTTCGGACACCGTTTACAAGGCATATAGTAGGATAAACCAGTGACTAACATTTCAAACATAATATGAGCACAAGAAGCGTTAAAAACAAAACAGCATACATTTCAATATCAAAATTTCAGGCACCGACTACTATTTCACATATTCTCTCTAGGAAAAAAAGAAAGAAAATACAAAAATACAGATAATTGCAGGGTTGTATGCATGAAATGAAATGACCATAATGAAATGCACATTAGTTTTCAGACAAACATCCACGCAGAACAGATGATATCATGAATCCGTCATAAAAATGAAGCGCAGTGTGTTTTTCCTAACAGTTGTGACATCGATCTCTCGTTCATGAAGAAAATTTAGAAGTACAGGTATGCTGTGTTGGAGCATTTGTTCTCCATATTTAGTTCGGAAGTTTAGCGTAAGTTAAATGCGGACGCGTCTCGTTAGGTCTACGGACGCTGTAATCGCCGAATGATTTCGAAAATTGAATGTGCCTAACTTCTTAACGCCATTCTCACAGTCATGTGAAATACACTTACGCGCTCCACAGTGGCACAAAAGAAACATGTTTCACCGAATGCTTGCTTATCGAGGCTTAGAATTCAAATGGATGGATGCTATAAGCGTCCCCATTGGAACGGGGCGGTGGGTTGAGCCACCTAGGTCTTGTATTTATGTTGCCTAATATCCTACGTATGTTAAAAAAGAAACTAGAAGAATTCCCATAACCAAACTTTCTGAAAACTTAGTGGGAGTTTCATTTTTGTATGCCTCCGTTTTTTTTTTCGTTTCTCTACTTTTCTTCCAACAGTCCTCCAATAACCTCTTGGTAACCTCTATTGCGGCCAAGTTAATTTTCCTCGGCTCTTGCTGAACACAAGGGCTTCAAGGAGGCCAGAGGTGCCTATATCGACAGCTAGGGAGATATCTTCACATTCTAATAAAACATGTTTCATCGTTTCCCTGGCATTACCGCAGCAAGCACAGGCTTCTTCTTCTTTGTATCTGGCTTTGTACGTGCGTCTTCTAAGACAATCTGATCTCGCTTCGAAAAGTAATGAGCGCTCTCTTTGAGTTATAACCAATTATTTCATTCCTAATTTAGTTTTTCCTCTTAGTAGTTATTCATGGCAGATTTATTTTCGGTTGCCGCCACCCATGAGATTGTCTCAGCCTCTCTGACTTTCTGCTTGACGTCCTTTGTTGCTGTGTTGTTGCTGTGGTTCTCACCATACAGGCCCCATATTTGCTGGTAAGCTTCCTAGTTCTTTTCCTCCACTGTGAATTAATGTTTTTCTTGTGCAAATAGCTGAAAACTCTGCCAGCCCATTTACTTCCAGTTTCCTCAGTTGCTCTTCATGACCAATTTTACTGTGAGCTTCTGTCACTTCAAAGACTGTCCAGCCCATATCACCCTGCGCAGCTTCATTAGTAGTCTTCCCGTGAGTGCCCAATGCGAGGCGACCCACTGACCTTTGGCTCCCATCGAGTCCTGAGTGTACCGCTCATTTAAAACAAACAACCGCACTTCCAAAAGTAAGTCCCGGAACCATTGCACCTTTCCACATGCCCCGGAGCACCTCGTACCTATTGTATCCCCATAGCGCTCTGTGTTTCATTATGGCTGCATTTCTCTTCCCCTTTACTGCCATTACTTTTTCCTGTGTTTCCATATATCTATTGCCTTCCTTCATCTATATACCAAAGTAACTATATGCTTTTACCCTAGGTATTTCGTGGACCTCAATTTATACTGTTCACTGCTTTCATTGAATACCATAACAGATGACTGTTAACGCTAAATTTCAGACAAATTATCGCATTCCTGTCCACAGATATTATCCACACGTTGCATATACCTTAGCGTGTTAGCTAGCAACACAGTGTCGTCTGCATAAAACAAACCTGGAAGCTGCTGCTCTACTAATGTGCCTGACTGTTTGTATGATATATTAAACCCGATGTTACATTCCTCTAGTGCCCTTTGCATCCTCATGTACATCTAAACAGCATTGGGGATAAAGTGCACCGCTGCCTTAATCCGTTGTGGATATCAACTTTCTCCTTTGCTCATGGAGCAGATTTGCACTATCTGCCATAGGTAACTAATAAAAAAATGAAAATCTTCGCTGAAACACTCGGCATAAACCTGGTTGTTGCACGCAGCAGCGCGTGGAAGCGAAAGCCGAGCGCTCTGAACGGCGACAGATCAGGAACACTGATGCCGCGAGCGCTAGTTAGCAAGTTTGAAGACGGCTGCGCCTTGCCTTTTTTTATCATTTGCCCAGGCCTTTCACGGCAGTTTCCCGCCACATGGCATATTACAATATGAAGGTCATTCAGTCGTGGTTTTTGTTTTGCTTTGCTTCTGTCTACCTTCAGCAACATTTACTGAAAAAGATAGCTGGCTTGTTTCGTGAACATGCGAAAGTGCTTTTAAATTTCTTTTCACTTTATGTATAACGCATTTTGACAATAAATCCACATAACGCGTTTTAAAAGTTTATTTCTTCCTTGAAGCAAAGATTAACGCAGATCTTAAAAAGAATTATGTTCGGCTCAGCAGCTACCTCATGGTAAAAGCGTGTTTGTGCGACCTTTGTGATGTTTGAAACGTACCAGAAAAAAATTTACGTCCAGTTTGCGCAAATAAAAGACACAACAGTAGAAAACTTGCCAGCAGCCGCAGCCGTGGTAGCCGTAGAAATGAATTTAGTTGAAGCTATTTGACGGAGTACAGTTACATTTTATAAAAACAGGGTTTTTGCGTGCCTTATCTTGGCGTAAACAAAGGCTGTACAAGTTTGCTTGCTTTGTACAAACCGGTACCTCGAAAGCTTAAAATTAGATTCTCAATGTGCAGCGCACGCGCCTTATTTTTTGAACCATTCCATATGCCTTCACATAATTTCAGAAATACTGAAGGTCTTCATATCTTTTTAGCACCACAGGCACAGAGAAGTATTAGAAATTATGCGAAAAGACACAGGGATGTGTTAATGTAGCTTGTTGTTTACAAAGACAGAACGATTCCTACAGCAAACCCTATTTGAGGTTGCCCACCAAGTTTTGCTAGAAGATGTTGTCATCTGCTACAAATACCACAGGTGCTATAGCACTCTGCTGTTCAGCTGTTGACTCACTCTAATGCTGAGTAAGGTCACTGTACCGTGACTTAAAGGAAGCTTTAGCTCGGGAGCTCCTATGGAAATACATGTAAAAGGAGAATTCGTGTTTCTCGCAACCACTGCACGAATTTAGACGAGGTTTCTTGCATTAAGAAAAAAATCTAAAATCTAGTGACTGTTTGTTTCGAATTTTTGATTTAGGTCGTTGTTTTTTTATCAGAAATTGACAAAAATCGCAAAATTAAAAAGAAAGAAACAATCAAGTTTACAACAGCAATATAACTGATATCACAATTCTGTTGATTGCATCTAATAGTACATCTAAAGCGGACGAAATTGATACGTTGCACATGAATCTAAACAAAAATTAGTATTATGGAAATGCAGCTGTTGCAGAAGCCTTGTACACAACGTAACAAATTCACATAAAATACAAATTGACATATTGAATTTGTCCGCGTTGAATCATTTTATGGATGCCGTTTACAGAACCGCGATATCTGTTCGTGGTTCAGAGCTATTAATTTGCGAACTTCGTGTTCCTATTTTTTTCTAACTCTCGAATATTTGAAAATGTTTTTAAGAAACATCAGGCCTTAAATAGAAATTTCGCTTCCAGCAGTCACTGGAATTTAACTGTCTCTCTCAAACGCAACACATTCCATTAAACTCGGTCCAGGGGTTATCTTAGGAAAACGTTTTTGAGTTTCATGTGTATTTGAATAGGCCGCGTCGGAGTTGGGCCCTAGCTAAAGCTTCATCTTAATTACTGGTGCAATCCTTCTGTAATTCTGTGAGAATATTCTTCTCCCCTAAATTTAACTAGGTTGCACAATTGAAGAAAGATGAGAAAGGACACTGAGGGTTTGCTAGAAGTGTTCTCTTATTGGAATTGTTTGCTACTGATATCGTCACGGAGGTTTGGTCGTGATCACGCGAGCCCCCACTTAGCACCATTTATAATTTCATCCACTGCCTGTAAATGAAATATAAAAGTGCTGTTCGTTGTGCGTGAGTAGCACAATGGCAGCTGAGTTTTTCAAATGGTCCTACTAAGCCAAACATTTCCTCTTCTGCCGTGGTGCCGATGGACATGCCAATTTCGATCTTCAATTTCGGCCTTTCAGTTTCCCAAAAAGCTTAGGGAGGTACACAAAATGAGCTGGCAAATATTTGAAGTAGTCTTAATACTTGAGTAGCACTAATCGGCAATTTTATTATCTTTCATTTGTTTACATATATATTATGCCTAATATGGGCTAATAATGATATAAAACATGAGAGTTTACTTGTTATACTTAATATACCATGTTTGCGATGGCTGTCCTGAAAATTAGCCACGCCTAACGTTGGACAGAACACGCCGTGGTTACTTAGTGGCTATGATGTTGGGCTGCTGAGCACGAGGTCACAGTATCGAATTAGCCACGCCTAACGTTGGACAGAACACGCCGTGGTTACTCAGTGGCTATGATGTTGGGCTGCTGAGCACGAAGTCACAGTATCGAATCCCGGCCACGGCGGCCGCACTTCTGTGGGGGCTAAAACACCCGTGTACTTAGATTTCGGTGCACGTTAGCGAACCCTAAGTGGTCGAAATTGCCGGAGTGCTCCACTACAACATGCCTCATAATCAGAAAGTGGTTTCGGCACGTAAAACCACATAATTTACATTTTAGTTTTAACGTTGGCCGGAAGGCTATTCATTTAAAGAAGTCGCAGTTTCGTCCGTAAGGCGAAGCATAGGTTGCGATAGTAAATAAGTGGACAGCTATTTGAAATAAGGATAGTAGCTTTATTGGCCCTATAAACTTGTAAATGAAGGCATACTAACTAGATTAACAAGCATGATGTCACGCGCGCACAAGCAAACATGAACACATCTCACTCGATGACCGCGGGAACTCGCTGTGAAAACTCTGCAATGAGGAAACGCGGCAGCAGGAGCGAGCGAATTGGCCTTCGTGTTTCCGCTCGCATCGACGCGAACTACGGCGCGACAACATAGCGCAGCGCCGATTGCGTACCCGTCGCAGATGGCTTTCAAGGTACACCGACCCCGCTGGGGGCGCGCAACCGCCCGGAGTACAACCCCTCCCTGCCCCCGAAGCCTTGCGTGCGACAGAAGGCGGCGCGCTTCCTGCCCGCTTCCTCCCTTGCGTGCGCGAGGTTGAGCCGCGAGCGCCGACTCACCCTCGACTAAAGTATACGGCTCATGGAAGCGATTTCACCGTCGTTGGACTTCATACGGAACCTCACGGCGATGCCGAGGCCAACGGCAGAAATGCGCCTGGAATATCCAGGTAATTGCTCTCGCAATAAAAGTTGTGCGCAGAATAAAGAAAATACAGGTGCTCAATGGCACAGTCGTCGTCAAAAGCTTACGTGGACGAGGCTCAGCAAATAAGTTTGTTTTCAACGCAGCTATGCCCACAGCCAGTAAAAATATGAAGAACCGTTATTTACTCTAGACCAGTACATGCTGTAAATTGGAATACCACGCAGCGTGCCTAGAGTGCAGAAATGTAGGTATTTATTTTGATTCCGCGCTCCGTAAGCTTTTCACGCTGCCTGTGCTTCCTGAAGGCGAGTTGCTTTTTGGCTTATACGTGATGACAAGCGCCGAGCTCTTGATGATGGAATAATGGAAAGCCAGAATGGTAGAACCTATGCTAGATCAGGCGACTTCACGATGGAAATCTAGTAATAGAAGCTCAGCATCGTTTTTGTTCAGTGGCACTGTTGATGAATTAATAGAGGAAATCAATCCAACCGTCCCATTGTGGACAAACTCGCGCCTACTACATATGTTCTATTATCGCCGAAGATTCCATGCTAAGTTCATAATGCGCATTCTTATGCAAATTTTGGCCTGCATTACGCCTGCCGAGTCTTTAGCAATGACAAAAGGTAGTCAGCTGCTTCTTGGGACGTAGCCGTGGCCATAGTAGGTGTGATTACTAATGCTCTACATGTGAGTCGGCTGACTGGGATTGTAACATGAAGTACGTGAAAGTACCCACGTTAATCATCGTTAAAATGACAGAACCCCTTATTGTATATACTAATGTCATCTGGGAGTGTCTAAGACTAATACTATTACGACTTATTAGCCTTCTGTTAAGCTATTATGAAAAACACTGCGTAAGAAGTTCTGTCGTGCGTGAATACTCAACGTTACCATTGTTTTCTATAAAAAGTGATTCTATAAGCACATCTGCATCGGGCATAGTTCATGTTGCACGGGTAACACCACCCAGGAGTGGGCAAAGATACTCTACAAATGTATCATAATATGATACAAGATACTCGGGCAGCAAGTATTTGAGATACACATACAAGATAGTACCGCAATTATTGCATCCGATACGATGCTTTCTTTTTGTATCTTAAGATACTTCAAAAGATTACGAAATTTCTTATTATACATCTATGTAGTGTAGCAGCAAACCCATATGCAGAAAAACGTTTCCTTGGAAGTTACTTAACTCCGGCCGACCTTGTTTGACTTGAATAAAATGTGTTTAAGTATCTCGAAATTTTGAATTTCTTTGAACAAGAAAAACAAAAATTTTGAGATAATACCATACATTTCAAAGCATGACATTTTCATTCTTGAACAATGTGTGAAATCCACTAGATGCAAGGCAACCTCATTCTTGCACCACGGAAGAGAAACTTCGATTATGACACTCTAGCGGCATGAGAATTTGCACTAAAGACGTCGCACGTATTAGCATACGCAGCACAGTATGGTGGCTACGATCAAGTGTCGGGCCACCGATGCAAC